>NW_008752094.1:207459-269072 GCF_000715545.1 Opisthorchis viverrini | reverse complement strand
AGATGAGGTCCCCAAGATCATGATTGGAGCCAATGGCCCCGTCGTCGAACTAAATCCCGGAAAGTTGGTGCAAATCCAACGGTGGGATCTGGTGTTACAAAAGCTTGCAGCCGCCTGGTTGGATGGAAGGAACATTGAGAACGGAGAGGGAGACAAGGAATTTGAAGCGGTCCTGAGTCACTTGGATCGGCTGAGGCTCAATGAAGGTAGCATAATTTCCTTGAACGCCACTGATTCAGATGTTGTGCTGCCCGTGATACTTCGCGTCTTGAGACGGAATCTCATCGTTGAATGCCATGAGATCGCACAGACAGGGTGCACGAAGACATACGACCTACTTCGGCAGACGGTCTATTGGCCCGGGATGAGGAGTGACGTGATGGATTATATGGAGTCCTTTAAGCGTTGTCAACTAATGAAAGCGGATACGACAGGGGCGACACATCCCATGGAACATATTCCTTTCTCAGAAATAGGCGACTTGTTGTCAGTTGACGTCATGGGCCCCTTCTCTGTGACAACTAGTGGGAACCAATACATTGTGATGTTGACAGAACACCCGTCGCGATAGATTGAGGCGGGAGCTGTGCCGAATCAGCAGGCGACGACAATCAGCGGAGTGGTAATGCATCACATCGTGGCCAACCATGCAGTGCCGAAAATGATCGTAACCGACCAGGGGTCTTGCTACGGGAGCGAAGAGTTTAGAAATTGCTTGCAGAAGCTGGGTATCAGACGGCTAAGGACGGCATTATACCACCCGCAAACAAATGGCCTGACCGAATGTAACAACCAAACGATCAAGGAGTGGCTTGCCGCCAAATGAGGTGACTGGTAAATGAACTTGCCAATGGTGTTCTTAGCTCATCGTGCTTTCACGCAGTCAACAACAGGCCTTCCGGTTGATCACGAAATTGGGTTGTGGCCATCAAAACGCTTGTCTCCGAAGGAGCTAGTAGAAGGAAAGAGAGCTCGAGAAAATTTGACCGCCGTTCAGGAAAGGGCTAGGGGGAAAACTGCAAGTAGAAAGGTCCAAACGTTCCCCATAGGCACGATGGTCAAGTGGAAGGATCACCAGAATCCTGGAAGGAATGGACTGGGGTCGCGGAAGCTAGGCAGACGATGGCAAGGGCCGGTTAATTGGCGTTTCTGAATAAATGGCTCCGCATCGAAGGCCTTCTTCCTTTCACTGATATTGTATTAGTACTCATAAGTTCACTGAGTATTCTTCAACAAACTCACTACAGATATCTACTTTCGGTGGTTTATTGTTCAAACAAAACATAGTTTAAATGAAATTGCAGACGAATGAATCAAATTAGAATCAACGCCACCGGGTAAATGCGGGGTGACAGTTGATTCACACGTTCCACAGATGTTTTATTTTGGTCCAAAATACAAATAACTCCTTACTGGACAGTCCTTTTACGGTTGGCTAGACGTGTCAACCTACAGACCGCCATGGAGGTCTTTGTGTGAAATGTGGACTACAGTATTCAAACAGTCCTACATTGCACTGAACTTGATGCTGTTTGTTAACACCCCCTCTAGTGGAGGCAGACCACTATATGACACCAGCACGAAATACTCCGTAATTCGTGGTCTACTGACTGCAAGTCACTGACGATAGCAACCCAAAGACAATGGGTTTCTCTTTCCGTATTGTGACTCTATGTGATCGGTAGTCAGCAGTCTTTTGATTTAGCATTTCCTTCTATTGTAAGGAATGTTTCACCCGGACGAATCACTTGCAACCTACGACATACAAGCAAAACACCAGAGTTTGAGAATCCACCCGACACCTCAAATTCAAATACCATCTGATTGGGTCGGCCGCGCAATGAGTTTAGCGATTGTTTAGGGCAGGTAATCGCCGCCAACTGCTATTCCCATTCCAGCGCCTGGTGCCAGAAAGAACCCACTGACAGTGATCCACAACAGCTTTATTCCAAACAAGCGAATACGGGTGAGTGCAACAGTTACGACGGTCCCGCGCCAGTTTAGAGGAGACTAAACTTGAATTGATCCAGGCTGTCCGATGCGCGTTAGTGAACACGCATCAACATCGATCATCCCTCTATGAAATGTCCGAACTCTGATCACATTCGGTTGTGCTCATGTGGCGTGCATGAACACTCATCGGCATTCGCTAAATTGATTGAATGCTTGACGGGCCTGGACGGGACGGGTTTCATTTTCAGATTTTTGTGGACTTTTAGCATCTGGGCATCTTAAGGTTACTTTCAAGAAACTGACCTTCAAAATGCCCTCATTTGCGCATAAACCTCCTTTTAACGGTGACTCAAAACAACCCAGATAAATTTCTCGTGTATGCTGGTCTTTTTCAATAGTTTGTCAATTAAATAGATTTGGGCATTCTGTTCCAGTGAGTTGGCTAATTCCTCTCGTTGCGCAAATTATTCGTGGTGTTGTTTGTGTCCCAAAGATAAATTATGTGCAGCACCAGCGAATGACTAGAACACCGCATGCAAAATTATGATAGGTGGCCTAATCGAAAGTCCCTGGTGAAGCAAAACGTGTATTGGCGATTTGTGCCCTAAGGTTGTATGCCCACTAATGTGAATGACCTCCGTCGGCATTCAACTTAGGAGACGCATTATTGAGCAAGATGCAAAGTACTTGACATCCCATATTTTGTCCCATCACAGTCGTGCTGCGAAAATGACACAAGCAAGTTACACTCCTCAGTGTACTCCGAGGTTTTGAAATTCGCAACCAAAAATATAGAACAGATATCAGATGACCCCTATTAGAGCACAATGGTGGTCACTACCAATATCGAGATAGCTCAGGTGTCGGAGCGCGAACTTACAATTTGACCGTGATTCGAGCCCAACCCTGGCATTTCGACTGCTCTAGAATTAGACGATATCTGCATTCTCGTGCTTGTATTGAGTGGCACGGTACTACACCTCAATAATTATTTTTCAGTTTTTTTCAAATTTTTATAACACGAAATCCCCAAGCAATATAGTGTTGCGTACAAATAGTGGTGACATGATCTTTACCCGAACGAACGGTTCATATTGACAACAGCCATTTACGAAGGTCTTACTGAATGTCTACTGATGCCAATAATTTTGTTGGCATCGAATTCTGAAACTAATGATAGGAAAGCAAATTCACCGTTGAGGCGAAATTGTGAATTTTTGTATCACTTTTGAGCAGAAACAGAAGTGTTCTTTGACAAATGGCAGGAAGCAGGTGAGGCGACCAACGACAACCTTGGAGAACAACTGCAATGACCGTCTGGGTACAACAAAAAGAAATCAGTGGCTTGTAGAGCAGTTCTCAGTCAACCAAGCCGAGATAAATGTGCGGTGCTGCTCTTCCTTCTACATCAATTCAATATTTCAGCTAAATTTGCAGTTATCCCCACGCTTACTATTGGCTATCCCTCTTTTGATGCACCGCTAACGGACAATCCTCACCAAGGAAGAATCAGACGATATCTCCAGTGTCTGACTGATTTCTCGGAGTAACCGATTGGGGGCTGCCTAGACAACCACGCATAGACACCACACCTGCTCGGCCTGCGATAGAAGGAATGCCATTGAGCCGGTAACACAACACTGTCATTTAAGTTGCGCCGAACTAGCCAGGTTTCCATCATGATGCAATGGGCTTTTAAGTGAATGTATACCGCTATTTAACAGGCGCCTACCTCCGACTTTCGCAATCTATGTGCTCTTGGTAGATGCTGAGTTCTTCCGTCCTGATTGGAAGTTTTCTAAAAATTACTCCCGATCTGCACATCAGTCATCGAGACGTCCCCAGCTGATTAGTTCAACACAGCTGTTTGGTCTTTAGACGGGTGTTCCCATACCAAAATCTTTATATACTTTGGGATTCACCTCGTCAGAGTGGCACTGCCCTTGGCATGATCTCGAATGAGACGTTTCTCTTTTTTTCGCCCATATTCTCCTGTTACTCTTTCGCATTCATCGTTTGCACTCACTTATTATGTTTGTAAACATGCTCTTCAAAAATAAAAAAATAACTGATATTTGTATACATTGTAGACACCCTTTCGCGACACACAGGACTGTACAGGTCACCGACACTAGCTATTCATGGGGCCACTTTGTAACATTTGCTCGGATTTGACCGACGAATGATTGGTGGCAATGAATCTCTAGAAAGACACGTTCAGGAGAAGATGTGTGTCCAGGTGTTGTAACTAAGATGCAGATGAGCGTTTTGCTTCCCTGTTCAATGGTTTGTAACCTTGTGTCTGGATGTTGATTTATTTTTCTGTGAACATGATAGATCCTTGGAATTGAAACATCAACTGAATCACTATGAACTACTTGCCCTGTTTGAGTAGGTGAATAAGGTGATTAATCTGAATATTCAGTCTCGGAAGTCATGTAGTTTACCCCAGATTATTTCAATAATTTCAGCTCAGCGCTGGTGCTTGCAACGAGAGAAGACATCACATTGCTATTGTCAGCGGTTTTTTGCTTCATCCTGGAAGGAGATTCACACTGGCAAACACAATTCCGGAAGTCTCTATTTACCGTTAAACATGCCTTGATTGAAATCCCTGTTACACACGCGAACTCTGCTTTTTTCACTCCGTCTTTGTGGATTTACGGAGACCAGTTCACACCGGCTGTGGTTCTGCGATGACGGATTTTGATCGAGCAATCAAAGACGTCTTAGGTTAGTCTTAGGTCTCAGTAGCAATATGTGACATCTGAATATATGAACTGTAAGTGATGATTACGAACGGGATTTGGGTGAAAACTGTCTTCAAAATTGACTTAACACAGTTACTGTCATAACACGCAAGTCCAAGAGTATCGAATGATATCTGGTGACCTGAGCCACGGTCTTAAACGTATACTAGATGTTCGACAATCAAACCATCATCTATTTAGGTGGCGGTGAGCCCGACTGTCAACACATTTAATTTTCATTGAACCAACCGATCAAATCGTGACGCGGTGTGCTTGTAACTGACACAATACTACTTCGCAACAAGCAACTTCCTTGGGGCATCGGAAGATGCTGGATTGTTTCATCCAGGGTGGTTCTGCGATGGCGGATTTGATCGAAGAATCAAAGACGTCTTAGATTAGTCTTAGGTCTCAGTAGCAATATCTGACAGCTATACCACGAAACAAAGCAAACGGCAAGGTGACATATTCTTGGAGAATAGTGCTAAGCCGCTTTACCTTCATGTGTATCTAGAATAAGAAAAAGATGATCCTGATGTCACAGATTTGTGTATGCACTTTTTCCATCGCACCACAACTCGAGATTGTGCATGAGCTTTGTGCCTGCAAGTCACGAGTTCCAGCGAACTCGGAGGTGCACGAAAATTCTTCCCGCCGCTGACAAAGAGCACCATTCAGCGAATTCTCATGAACATTTTGTCCGATAAGTGAAGCTAGGAAGAATTGTACATCTGTTCCACCCTCACTGAGGTTCACCGGAACTGCAAGTCTCAAGAAACGAACTCTCGACATCTTGGCTGGTGTTCCAACCAGTTAACTTCTCTGTGCTTCTCATACACCTATGGTTGTCGAACTGTCTTAAGCAAGGAAACTGGCACGGAATAAAAGAAGAGGCCCTGCATATTCCTGGAAGAGGTGAAATGTGAAACCATAACGTCACTGTTAAATTTGGAAGAACACGCCTCTGTGTGAAGCCAACTTCCGCTCATGAGTCGTGAAAATATCGCTTATCCCGAGTTGTGTTCATGGTGCTTCACTAATCTCAGCGTAGCAAACAGTATCTTCTGACAAAAGCGAATAAATAAGTCGTTAAAAATGTGAGTACATGTTTGAAGAATGAAGTTTTCACTCCAGAGTTTTCGAAGTGGATGAAGGAATGAGGCAGAAATAAACTTTGGGTGGATAGTTTTGTTGGGGCCTTGCAAATTTACGTACACCAAAACCACGGAGAAAAGTAAATTCCTTCGTGCAACGCTTCGCGTGAATTTTGCCCACTTTTGTCAACCAGAAGCGTCAGGAAACCAGCATTCTTCGCAGTGATTAAATACCCAGGTTTCAAGAAGTTGAAATTATGAGTCAGACTGATTTAAGCTTACCTTCTGCAAACACAGAAATTTGCCGGGAGATGTAGTTATCAATATCCCCAAGGCCAAGATTATCAGCAAATTTACACATGACGCAAAGCGTTGCATATTGCCGTCTTCAGGACTCAGTATTGTGTTCAATATTGTCATGAGCGCATAGGTACACAATTAATCGATCCACATTTGTCCTAGAAAAGACCAAAAATCACCAACGTGCACGCATTGTTGGAAGAAGATTGTGCAAATGATCAGTCATTGAACAAGCTGATCAAAATGTTCGATCATACCCTGATTAGCATAAACTTTGTACCGCCGACCTACTAGATTTGTGTTTGATACCTTTTTCTACATGATTGCCATGCATTTGTAAGGCAATTTTCGATTCACACGAGACAGTATATAATGCCAGGCGCATGAAGCTTCAAGTAATCCTGAATATGATGTGCCGTTGTCCGCTTCTTATTGCGTTCTTGTTCTACGTCGACCACGTTGCACGGTTGGATGCCGCCGGTGTTCATAATCGGTCACCTATATTTAACAACAAGCCGTCAAATAACTGGGCCGTCCTAGTCGCTGGTTCTGACTCATGGATAAATTATCGACATCAAGTATGTCTTCGTTTTTTTTGTTATTGTACTGAATCGCAAACGTTTTTCCAAAGTGCATACAAAATGGTTTTCGAAAGGGAAATTTGAACTACTCATCTCCCAAACGGTTGTCTTCTACCTAATCATCTATATGGCTGTGATCTTTCACTGAGAAAGACGGTGCAACAAATCCACAACAAATGGGTGCGTAGTGCTTGGCCCGTGTTCTTTTTCTACAGCATTTCATTGTTGTACTCTAATTACGCATATTGTCTTCGGATTACTTCGTGAAACGACGTGATATAGGCACAGGAAACATTCTTGTCACGACGAAAGTCAAGATAATTTCTCGGTGGAACATACACGCAATTAGGTCGTCGTCAAATGAACTCAGTTTTTGTAGATTGTTTTTCCGCCCAGGAGATGCAAATCAGAAAGAGAAACGACGACAAATCATTTCACAGGAAGCGATTTCTATTTAGGACCAGCTGCTTCATAACATGCAACCGACTGTTTCTTCGGAGGTTCCACGTTCAGTGTCATCACTCTAGCTGAGAAGTGGCAGTTAATCGGTTGATTACTTGTTGGGAATTTTTAATCTAATTAGTGGTCAGATACATGAATGAGGAAAAAGGATTGAAGGCTTAGGTTGTAGTCTTCTTCGCCTACTCACCCGGTGTATACAGCACACAAAGCAACCGGGTTGACGAAGACAATCGCAGCCGCTGTGACATGAGATCACTTTTAAGCGTTCAACCATACTTGCAATTAGGCTGTGGTACCGCCAGTTTAAGGAAGAATGCTCTCCACCGGGAAACGTTTTATTCGCAAACAGCAAACAGGCAGCTACAATCTGCTGAACGGAAAAGTAAACGTCTCATTTGCTCATAGATTTCTAAAGCCGAAAATTATCAAGATTCTTAAAAGAGTGAAAACAACGCTTTTCTTAACGGACACCGTAAAGCATTTCCACAGGTTCCGTAATGAAATTCACCTTGCATTCGGGGCGGCGCATAATTTGAAGAAGACCACAGACTACTCGCATACCTGGTCAGTAATATCCGCCGTTACAATAAGAAATATCATTTTGGTGTCTCTGATTAAGACCTTCATCCCAACAGCCTAGTTGCACTAGTGGTTTTTCAGATTGGTGTTGGATTGTGCGGAGAGTCAGAGGAGAAATTTCAACTCTCACCATGGATGATTTCCACTCAATGACTATCCTGTTAATAAAGGCTCTATGAGTATCGCATATACACTACTCAGTGTGCTGTTGAGGGCCACAAACCGTCAGGCCCCTATGAGGTCCAACCTCTCTTTGACACTAAAAGTTACACTGTTTTCATTTTGAGTGATACTACTGACAACAGGCGAACTGGGACATCCTTCGAGGTTATTTCAGGAGTTCGTTTGATCTGAAAGGTTTGTGCACAAAAAATCATCCAAGGCCGAGGCTGTTATCCGTGTTCAGTGGGATGGTCGTAGTTCAAGGACAGACCCACAGTTGGTCAAGAAATGACCAGCCTCCGTCAAAAAATCAACGAGCCATCAGGTGCCAGATCCATTCGAGAAAAACTCCACGAAGGAACAGCCCAGTCGAAGAACCATGTTCAGTCCAGTATCAGTAAATTAGGATACCTCCTCATCCAACCCTAAACCAACTTGCCATACGCTTAATGATTTGTAGGAGTCCTTATGACTGTAGTATCGTTCGATGGTGGTCAGACTCAAGGATGTCGAGAAATCAGATGCAACATCTCATGATCAACTGTTCAATTTTTATGATAAAACATATTGGTGTGATGATAAATTTCGTTTGATTTTCTTTAGCTCGAAGGGCAGTCTTTCCCGATGACATTCGATCATGATGGAGATTAACGACTGCGAAAAATATCCAGCCATTGATGTGCAACACTTTCAATCATTTGAGATTTTCGCTTCCAGAATAATCAGCATCGTACTTTCGGGAACATACTGGCACTAATCTACACCCTTTTAATACAAAGTTAACGCAATTTATTTGATATCCACAATGGCATATGAAAAAGTCTTGACGAGTGTTCTCGAAAGGATTTTGTGAGGGCTGATGTGCATGCCATGGAGGAAACCTGGCTGATGTGATGTGTCCGAAGAAACTCATAAACGCAATGCAGCGAAACATTGTTAACAATACGTTTGACTACCAAATATATGAGGTTTTATCGTCCCCTGGAGGAATCCCCAACAAACCGCGTTCCCAAGTGGGGTGCGGCACGATGTAATCAGCTGTTCTGGGGCAATCGGCTAAGCCTCTTATTGGTTGTGGGGAAAGTAGCGCGTCAGGGATCTCCAGCGAAACATGACTTGTGCTCTATAGCTCAACGGCATAGAGAAACAAGACGTTATGCTAGGGCTTGGCCTCAGATAAAGGATGAAATCGCGATTGAAGATCCCAAACGATGATTTGTAGCCAAATATCTGACAATTTAGCTGCCGTGCCCAAAGTCAAGCAATTAACTAACAACAACAGACGTGATTACGTTACATTCACATTACTGGGCAGGTACGATGCATAGGAGTGCTTTTGAAAGAACTGACACTCCACCAAGTATGCATAATTTCAGTCAGTCTGATTACCTCCTTCGGCCCGATGTGCTGCATTCTCCCTGTTATCTCTAACTCACCTGTCATTTGTATTTCCCTTCAGGCGAACGTTTTTCACGCCTATCACGTCTTGCGTGCAAACAAAATTCCAGCGGAGAATATAATTACCTTCGCCTACGACGATATTGCAAACCATCCCAAGTAACGATCACGTACAATGTTTTCCATCTGGTAGTAATTAGACTGTAGAAATCGCTTTTCTCCATTTGGCCTTCAATTGTCTCATTTCTAAGCCGTGGATTCCACGGATGTAAATCAAGAATGGAATCGGGTTGGAGACAAACATGTGTGTTTTTGCGTCACTCAAGATTTGCCATAAAGTTTTCCCACTTTCACGACATTTCCCGACACCAAACGCTATATAACCTTGATGCAATCAAACAATTGATACCCGATCAAAGTTC
The DNA here is from genome assembly GCF_000715545.1 of Opisthorchis viverrini. Lineage (NCBI taxonomy): Eukaryota > Metazoa > Platyhelminthes > Trematoda > Opisthorchiida > Opisthorchiidae > Opisthorchis > Opisthorchis viverrini. The sequence goes on along the minus strand of NW_008752094.1, from coordinate 259,371 downwards.
AATCATTGTTGTAATTGTTCACTGATGATAACAAATTTCACTTGGTTTCGATCGTCAAAAGTCTGAAATTAATCACACCGATATGTAGATGTTGTTCGAGTACATTAGCCGGCTGATGATTTGGAGCAAATACTAAACGGACAACCTAGTAGGCATGACAATTTGTAATACAGTCGATTGATAAGACTCGTGGCGGAAACCCTCGAGAGACATGAAAGAATGTTTCTTGCTTCGAGTTTGTGATAATTGTAAGTCGAATTACATTCAAGGACAGTAACTGTATAATCACATAAGAGAATTACATTTCCATACAAAATTTGTAATGCTCTATGTTGTCTAACTACAGTGGTCATTGTGGGGTCTGTACTTCAGTTAAAACTTAATCTAAAGCTTGACACAAAGTGTACTCATCCGCGTGCAAATTCATTCAAAAACACGACCGGAAACCAAATTCAAACAGAAGTTACGAGGATTTCATTTCCTTTTATTTGACCTTATTGTTAATTTCTTCTTCCAAAAAGCACATTGCCAGTTTTCTTTCTTTCAATCTAGGAATCCATACAAAGGTCAAGTTTTCAATGACTACGAACACGAAGATGTTTACAAGGGTGTGGTTATTGACTACCGTGGACAAGTATGTCCATGCTCAGCAAATAAATGAATTTGTTGACTGTGTAATGGAAGGTGCAAATTACATGAAACTGCGTAAAAAACACAATAGTAAATCTTGGGCAGGTTACTCAGATACGGAGCGTTTTTCACGCAGTGTGTGCGTCGACTAACTGCTGGAAATTTTGGTGCCTCCGGGATTCGCAATTGGCAAACAGCATTCGTTGGATACTGAATCGGGATTGGCTATTGGCTCCAATCAGATTTCTGCTCGACAACATGCCGGATCCAACTTCCATGCTCGGCAGACTTAAAAACAACCAACTTTTAAGTTTTCATCATTCAGCGGCCATCGCAAAAGTAATCTGAGTGAAGATAGAGAGCAGATACTAGATTTATCTTGATTGGCTAGACTGTACATCGATGTTTACTGCGAGGAGAATGAGTGTGGAGAAAGCCACTGTAACACAAATAAATGATAATGCGTATATCTCTGTTTCAGGACGTCAATCCGGATATATTCGCGAAAGTACTGAAAGGCGATAAGGAACTCGAAAAAGAAGGGGTGAAGCTGTTGAAAAGGTGAGTTTGCTTGAAAGTAGAGGTTGTTGATGTACTTGCTGATCACAGCCAGAATTCTGGTGTTGCATGTCAGCGGTTTCCACTTGCGTAAAGCTTGTTTAGTATTGTCGTATGTTATGTGGTACATAAGTTTTTCGCGTAAAGATCCCAGAAGGCAGTTAAAATGATTCGCTTCGCTACAATAAAAAGTCGGTTTATCCGTCACCACTGCTGACATGTTTCGAAAATATTCATACATGAGCAGTTATCAATGGTCGGATATCTGCCCGGTCTTGTAAAACTTGGAGTCGGTCGATCTTGATTTGTTCGGTTTCTGAAGTTTTTTAACTCATTGTTTTGTCTCAAACATGAATAATGGGTAATTGAAATTCAAGTTCACTTGCAGTCGCGTAGGTTGGCTGGATAGCAGTCCCTCAAATCCGTATGGTCATTCACCGATAACAGTATCAGCTTTCAGAATACCTGCCTCGCCCAGTGTTCCATGTGTCTTATTGCCGTCACACTTCAAATTTGGAGAAGCTTTCCACCTCTTCTTGACCCGCATATGATAAGAAATGATAGGACGGCGTACGGATTGAAGCCGGGATACCCGATAAACGTGTGTTTACTTGCAACTCACAAATCTCTCATTTCGTCAGTCAAACACTCTATGGAACCAGCACATAGTTTGTTCATATGGAGAAAGAAAGACAGAAAGATGGACATGTAATTAATGGTGATGAAGTCGCTTCCAAAATGAAAACAATGTTATCAACGGAAAGAGCGTTCACTCAAACAAACTCCGATAATTCAGGCTACAGTAAAGCAGGAAATCAGAACGAACCAATGAAATCGAACTACTAAACCTCAAAGTCCAACCAAATGTGGGAGAGGAGATCGCGTACAACAGGCATCGGTAACCGATCAATCGGACCATGAGCACATGGTCCTCAGAGAGAAAATACTCGACTTCAGGGAATGCTGATCATATGCAGCAACTACATTTTCGGACAGAATATGCCGTTGGGCATCTTCTGGGAAGACAGCGGCCTGATGGTCACTCTCCCAATCAACGCATACTTTCGGACAGATATGGAAGAAATTCCGACCAAATCATTCAATCATGCTGTCACTTCGGTTGGTGACGGAACCTTTGCAAACTGATCATCGGGATCAGAGAACATGTGAGCATCCCGTTGTTCAACGACAAACAGATGGAACATATGTCTTCGTGGATGTCCGTGTTGGAAATATAGGTCGGCCTCACCTAGGTTACACTAGTGATCTCAGTAGTGAATACAACGTGATAATATTTTCATACACCGAGTTAATTATACGGCGTGATTGCGTAAGAGCTGAGTGGCTCCGTTTCAATGGCGGGCCGACAAAATTAGCTAACGTGGAAAACTGCCTCCAACCACCTTCATAAGTTAAAAGCCAAGGGAGCTACTATATCGCATGATACAACAGCAAACCTAGAGGCGTACGCAAAAATACGATTATCATTCCCATATTCATGGGGACATGCAACAAGCACACGAATCAAAGTTAATTTAGCTACTGACCAGATCCTGTAATGTGTAAAAAAACTATTCTGACCTGCGTTTTCGTTATCCATCCACTTCGGTCGTGTTAGGTTTTTAACGAATACGTCGCATAGGAATTGTGCGGATTAATGACCCAACATAGTCGTGTACCATGGAAAAAATGAACTGTGAAACTTCGTATACCCTCCTGATTTCCTTAACTACCAGTTAGCCAAGGCCGTTAATGTTAAAAACTGGCTTCTGCAACTTTTAACAAAGCCCATATTTTTGAGGCATATTACCATGGAATTTCCATTTCCGCGGCTTTTTGTTGTGCTGTCCTATGCGTGAGAGCGCCACTTAATAAAGTATTCCTCAGGACCACGTCAAGATTCCCGTTCCCTTGCAGCGGTCCTGATGACAATGTTTTCATCTATTATACTGGCCACGGTGCGCTTCAAGCTATTTCCTTCCCATATGGATATGTAAGTTTTGTTAATTTGGTAACCACGGTTAAAGCACCCAGCTTTTCAAAAAGAGATTAAATTGTGAACGGAGGAGATAGGCGCACCGCAATCCGTGGTTCCTTATGAAACATACTTTACAGTTACAGCGGGCCTTGTTGAGGTGTTATATTGATAAAATTATATAGATTCCCTTTTACTACGTTCAAAGTCGCTCAACTCACTTGATTTCGCGTTTTCTTCATTTAGACTCTTGAGCAAGCATACACAGTCACTCATGAGGTTCAGATGATACGAAAACAAAAATGCTCGTTTTTACTTCTCGAGTGTCAGCGAAACTTTGGTGGTATGAATGTGCGAGAATGCATTGTGTGATAAGGAACCGTGAAGCAATGTACGCCTGTTGCATCCTTATGGGGAATCATCACCGGGGCGCTTTGTAGCAGCAAAATTCAACCGTTCGGACACGGGCGGCCAAAAGCGATTTGTCAGGATATAACGCCGCTCATCTTTCAGTCAACGGAACCACATCGCCGGTGACTTCTTCTTCGAGTGACAACTCACATATGAATTATTGTTCATTGCGTACTATTTACAGTGTGTCAGGAATGAGATGACTTTAGGAATTTTTCAATTCATTGGAAATCACCACAAATTTTCGTGAAACATGATTACTGGGATTCCCTCAATCGATTGCATCGACCTAGAGGACGGTATTTCAGTCTGCACCGAGCAGCACAAGACTTGTGCTGCAATTCCTTGTATCGAGGCCACATTCACCCTAATAGAAACCTTTGTACTAAGCGCTTTCATGATCGTTGTAGTCATTAATAAAATGCAACTAAACACATTTAAGTGCACCACGGCGGACGTGATGTAGAATTGGTTGAAAACGGCGGTGAAATTGACACCTGGAGTGATATGTAAATCAGTCGCTCAAACCGGAAACTCATTAGTCTGACTGCGTCAACTTCAGGCGGATCAAACGTAGTCCTTCAACTGATCATGGTGGCCAGTGTATCCAAAAATTCAATACTCGTTCAGCTATAATCGTTCGAGCTCACGCAAATTTTTTTGAATTGCTACAGCTTCATGCAGTCGAATTGAATGATATCCTCGGCAACATGTATTTAAACAAAAGGTACAAGAAGTTGGTGCTTTACATGGATTCTTGCGCCGCTGGTTCTCTGTTTCGTGATCTTCTTCCTTCAGATGTGGGAAGTAAGTAGCGTGATTTTGCCCGGCTCTCGTAAAGATGCTGTGAAATAACATCCAGAATTTTCCTCACATATGGCTGGCCAGAACAGCAAAACGACGTTCCAAGCATGTTTCATGACTCGTTCTCTTATGATACTTGAATGGAAGTGTTCCCTGTCCACCTGTAAGAAGCTTTTAGCCGGATAGTGAACAACATTCCACCTTCATCGATTAGTGTCACTCTGCTACAGATCTAGTTTCAGCGGGTAAGGTGCAACACCTGAGATAGTTGGGGTCCGTTTGCGGCAACCACCATTCACAGGTGAATAACGTATCAGTAAATTATGAACGGATCGTGAGTCTTTTATTAACAGTACACTTCCGCGGATCAAACAACAAGTATAATACCAGTGATCTGAATAACTTTGACCGTCATGATCGTCAGTGATCCCTTCTGTCGGTGTTTTCCCCAGAGATAAAAACGTATCATATGTCTACACAGTGGTGTGATTTGGAAGGTCTGAACCAATCGTGGTTAGCAAGAGCCGCCCCGTCTCATTTCAGGAAGTCATTGTGATTGAAGGAAATTCGAGGAATGCGCCTTTCTGATTGGACCAATAAGCGTGAAAAACATTGAGATTTTTCAGCGACCTTCTGACAAGTATGTTAGTTTTCGAACTCCTGGAGCTTCCCATTATCAGTTCGTTGATAATGTAACTCACTATTTAACGGTTTGTTTTTACCATGATCCATTCATTCTCTTGTCTGATTCCCTGAAAACTGCAGTCTTCGTTACAACTTCAGCGAATGAAAATGAAGAAAGCCTCTCTGTTTTTTGTAATGACAAGCGAATCGGTGTTTGTTTAGCGACCGAATATTCGTATGCATGGATTACGGATTCAAAATATGTGAGTTTTATCAAACCTGTTGCAGATAAGATTGTTAATTTTGGTGTGAAGTTATAAATGTAAAATTTTTCGTGACACTGGCGGCTTGTGTTTTTGGAGACCGCTTGATTCGTACTGTCACCGTTTAAATACACTGAAAAGTTTGCCCCTGCATTAAAGTTTGTGGAGCTTTTTGTCCTCATTTTCTATTCAGATCGCCTGAATGAGTGTGTGGGGCTCCGGTCTTAAAATGAATTTTGAATGCACCCAAGGAAGCGCTACTGTTGTAAATGGATGCAGACAATAATGATGATGATTGTGATGACGATGATTGCTCTAGAGAGTCAACTCCTCAACATGTGTATGGGTATGGTGTCCTAGCTCAGCAAATTTTCCTGTGATTCATTGGTAGTATCCGTCAATCTTTACTTTGGTTGTCTCACCTCTAGTGATGCTTTTACTAGCCAATTTGTCTGGGTCGAGTTCCCCGGGCAAAACATTCTGCAGGAGGATAGACTTGAGAAAATGTCACTCGAGCAACAGAACCAGATTCAAACGCTGATTATTCGAGGAAGATGAAGCTGCTGCTGCTGCAGATGATGATGACGTTGCACTTCCTGAATGCATTCTGCTCAATAAATCTGTCGCAATGAAGTACAGAATACAGTGTGCAACATATCGGGGTGTATTCGGGTGTCACGTTATCGCCGTTTGATTCCTTATGTTTTCCCGCGTACCCAGCCAATAAAATAATGAACAGCAGTTAAATATTGTCCTAACAGACGATAGATCCTTTCAAGAATTTCATCCAAACCTGCCAGCCAAGTTGGCTGGGCAATGTGTTGTGCATGTCCAAAAGCTGGCCGCCAAGTGGGATGTCGTAATTCGTGCCCAGTCCGGATTGTCATTTACCAGCCAGTAGACAGAACTTGGCATGGCAAGAGTGTATGGCGTCCAGGAGCAGTTGGGTGATCACTGGTTTATCAGTAGAATGTGTTGTTCCATAACTCGGATGTCTTAACTCTGGTGGATTCGCGTGTTTTGATTACATTGGATCCATCTTAAAGTTGCGTAAGCTGATTTGCTTGCTTTATATAGATTCCCTATATCATTATTATTCACTCGCGCGCAGAAAGACTTGAAAAAACGTACACTGGATCAACAGTACGAGGAGGTGAAAAAAAGGACAAACAAAAGTCACGTGATGAAATACGGTGAGATGGTGAGTCAAACTGTCACGGAGAGTTTCAGCTGAGTCACTTGTGAAAAACCAAACGGTTATGAAAATGGGTGTATTTGTCGAGATGAGAGTTGCATGTCGTTACCTTGGAAATGTGACGGCCAAGGTCAAATATAACTGTTTGGGTACCTCATGTTCCATAGACGATGTTCTGCAAGTCAGCCAGTCTAGTTATTTAGATATGCAATCCTGTCCAGTGTCATCTTTTGGAGAGCCAAGTAATGGCGTTTGATACCTTGTGGTCTGTACCCTTCTGTGCTGTGGTACAAAAGGAAACCAAATCTGCATAAAGCCTCCTCAAGTATCTCAGGGAATGAATAGATTGACACGATGACTAAAACTCTCATCTGTGAACTTAGCAGTCGAGTAGCCAGTGATTATGTGGCCATGTCATGTGGCTTCCCGTGATTGAACGATTAGTGATGTGACGCTGGGTTCTGTCTATGAAAAGGCCAATCACACTGCTGATCATTCCGTTGTGGCTGAAATGTCAAGTATTCAGCCACTGGCCGGAAGGTCACCGGTTTGTCGTTCCATGTTGCAGTGAGATGTGCACTGCTTCTGACTCCCAGTAAAAGGCAAAAATCTATACGACGCTTCTTGCTTCTCAGCACAGATTGGCTTCACTGAAGCGATAAAATATCCAATTGAATGAGAAAGTTCGATCGATATTAGCACGTCACATACTCATTTTGATGCGATTCAAGTTTAAACTATACAATTTGACTACGTCTTTAGCTCACTCTTTGACTGAGTTAAATGATTCAGTCAAGCTCCGTGTCAACTTTAAACGCACTTTTTGTACACATTGGTCGTGAACGCCGTATTTGTACTTCCTTCCGAATAGTTTGTGTGGTCTGTGTTCTGATAAAAAACAGTGATGCTATGATTTCCTTCATTTTGTAGTCCCAAGATTTTGGAAGGCATGGTTTGAACCATAAAGTATTCTATGCACGTTTTAGTAGCCGACGGACAACAAAATTAATAGAGCTCACTGTATTCTGAATTAGCGAGTGTTACCAAGCGCCCATTCGGAATTTAATCCAGCCAATTGGATACTGCGCATCGGTCCGCACCGCAAATATTTGGGTAGTGTACAATTGAATTTATTCATGAACTTGAACGAAGGAACTTAAATGAACATAAGAGTCTTTCGGTGATTATCATTGATGTACACTAGTGTTTGATACACAATTTTCGGGAGAGATATTCATTGGTCCATCAGATCCTTCAACACGGGCACGTCGTATCTAAGTGCAGAACCACGGATGCATTGTACACCCTTTCCCCTTTGTATGGAACAAGACGCTATCAGAGTTAACCATACAGTAATAAGCGGCTGTTTATTGTTCATTTCAGACGATGGGAAGTCTCCCAGTTGGAATATTCCAAAGTCATTATGACCTTCTGATGCACCGAAAGGATGGGGCACTAGCGGTATGTGTTCAGCGCAATTTTTGATATTTTGTCTTCTATATTGGTACAGTCGGTACTTATGCCGTTATATGTTTCAAAAACCCACTGACCATTTCACAGTACAATACCATTTCAAAATTTGGGCCGCTTTGAATTCGATTGTGTCAACCAGTCTAGTGAAAGCAACTGTTACCACCATACGAGTCGTTATCGCTGCATGCCTACCTTTAAGCGAAGGCACCTACATTTCCCACAATGAACGTTCCGGTCAGAATCTCTGATTCTTATCCAAAGTCGGTAATGCTGATAGTGTCTGAATGCATTTATCATGGTTAAATTTTGTCCGTTTTATTTAGAAAAATAAGCACATGAGTCACGCAGCTACTTTCGGCTATCGGAGAGGCCACCGCTCTCTCGATGGTGAGAACAAGGGAGATTGATGCTCGAATCTGAAGTATGTATCACCCGGACTGTCAGATGATTATCAGCTTCTCTGATTGGGTGAATTGTACACACATACATACATACATACATACATACATACATACATACATACATACATACATACATACATACATACATACATACATACATACATACATACATACATACATACATACATACATACATACATACATACATACATACATACATACATACATACATACATACATACATACATACATACATACATACATACATACATACATACATACATACATACATACATACATACATACATACATACATACATACATACATACATACATACATACATACATACATACATACATACATACATACATACATACATACATACATACATACATACATTACATACGACATATATACACACATGATTAAAAACCATAGTCAGTGCGAAAGGCTGGCAGCGGAACAGAGAAAAATTGCCAGATTGACATTAGGTTGATAAGGAACAGACAAAGATAAACATCCAGACAGGTAGACTAATGAAAACACAGATTCAGAGACACATTGTCGGATAGGTAGGTAGGTAGGCATATAGATATATAGATAGATAGATAGATAGATAGATAGATAGATAGATAGATAGATAGATAGATAGATAGATAGATAGATAGATAGATAGATAGATAGATAGATAGATAGATAGATAGATAGATAGATAGATAGATAGATAGATAGATAGATAGATAGATAGATAGATAGATAGATAGATAGATAGATAGATAGATAGATAGATAGATAGATAGATAGATAGATAGATAGATAGATAGATAGATAGATAGATAGATAGATAGATAGATAGATAGATAGATAGATAGATAGATAGATAGATAGATAGATAGATAGATAGATAGATAGATAGATAGATAGATAGATAGATAGATAGATAGATAGATAGATAGATAGATAGATAGATAGATAGATAGATAGATAGATAGATAGATAGATAGATAGATAGATAGATAGATAGATAGATAGATAGATAGATAGATAGATAGATAGATAGATAGATAGATAGATAGATAGATAGATAGATAGATAGATAGATAGATAGATAGATAGATAGATAGATAGATAGATAGATAGATAGATAGATAGATAGATAGATAGATAGATAGATAGATAGATAGATAGATAGATAGATAGATAGATAGATAGATAGATAGATAGATAGATAGATAGATAGATAGATAGATAGATAGATAGATAGATAGATAGATAGATAGATAGATAGATAGATAGATAGATAGATAGATAGATAGATAGATAGATAGATAGATAGATAGATAGATAGATAGATAGATAGATAGATAGATAGATAGATAGATAGATAGATAGATAGATAGATAGATAGATAGATAGATAGATAGATAGATAGATAGATAGATAGATAGATAGATAGATAGATAGATAGATAGATAGATAGATAGATAGATAGATAGATAGATAGATAGATAGATAGATAGATAGATAGATAGATAGATAGATAGATAGATAGATAGATAGATAGATAGATAGATAGATAGATAGATAGATAGATAGATAGATAGATAGATAGATAGATAGATAGATAGATAGATAGATAGATAGATAGATAGATAGATAGATAGATAGATAGATAGATAGATAGATAGATAGATAGATAGATAGATAGATAGATAGATAGATAGATAGATAGATAGATAGATAGATAGATAGATAGATAGATAGATAGATAGATAGATAGATAGATAGATAGATAGATAGATAGATAGATAGATAGATAGATAGATAGATAGATAGATAGATAGATAGATAGATAGATAGATAGATAGATAGATAGATAGATAGATAGATAGATAGATAGATAGATAGATAGATAGATAGATAGATAGATAGATAGATAGATAGATAGATAGATAGATAGATAGATAGATAGATAGATAGATAGATAGATAGATAGATAGATAGATAGATAGATAGATAGATAGATAGATAGATAGATAGATAGATAGATAGATAGATAGATAGATAGATAGATAGATAGATAGATAGATAGATAGATAGATAGATAGATAGATAGATAGATAGATAGATAGATAGATAGATAGATAGATAGATAGATAGATAGATAGATAGATAGATAGATAGATAGATAGATAGATAGATAGATAGATAGATAGATAGATAGATAGATAGATAGATAGATAGATAGATAGATAGATAGATAGATAGATAGATAGATAGATAGATAGATAGATAGATAGATAGATAGATAGATAGATAGATAGATAGATAGATAGATAGATAGATAGATAGATAGATAGATAGATAGATAGATAGATAGATAGATAGATAGATAGATAGATAGATAGATAGATAGATAGATAGATAGATAGATAGATAGATAGATAGATAGATAGATAGATAGATAGATAGATAGATAGATAGATAGATAGATAGATAGATAGATAGATAGATAGATAGATAGATAGATAGATAGATAGATAGATAGATAGATAGATAGATAGATAGATAGATAGATAGATAGATAGATAGATAGATAGATAGATAGATAGATAGATCGACAGATAGATAGACAGATAGATAGTTAGATAGATAGATAGATGGATAGGTTGTGCAGGCTCCCCTCAAGGAAGAAGACCATTATCCTAATGAGCATTGGCAGAGCTCCTGTTAAGGATATACGTTTCACAATTGTTTCCTTCGTTCTAGCCGAATGTTGTATATAGAAGATCCTCCTCTCGGGTGCTTTTTTTCTCGATGTCTCGACGCCTGATTTAGGCCACAAGCGAGGAAGAACACGCAGGTGCTTGTAGTTTCTTTTCTTAAACAAATCATCCCAAAAAGTAAATGATTGCACGATATTAACATCGCTATATGTAAGGATTGATTCTTGTAGTGGCGAATACATGTTGAGGATGCGTGAGAGCAGGTAAACATTAATCAATCTAGTAATTAAAGGCCATTTCATGAAGCCACCTGAAAATCGAACGTGGTCAGTTTAGTTGTTCAAGAAACTTTTAATCTCCCGACAATCTTCCACAACTATTCCTCTGGCTATTATCAGCTTGGTCACATCGTCCATGAAACTTTTCACGACATCGTGATGGATGTTACAACCCAACATAAGCCAACGGTAAAGGACTTGTCCAAGAGGAATGAGCTCATGTGTTTCAAGGAAGTATTCGACCAATTCCAGACGCATTGCTTCACAATTCAGCAGGTGAGTTGACCTCGTGGTGCATACAAACAACTGCGCAACAATATGTAAACCTCATTTGCGAATGAATTCACCCATGTCGTCAACTTAGACCAGCATTACTCTTAAAGTACTTCTAGCTAAATGTCTAGGAAACGAAATTTCCGGTGGAAAATTTGAGTGCAAATCCTAGACTACGTGAAGTGATGTAGGTTAATCGGAATTATAAATCATCCAGAGCTAATGGAATAGGAGCTCCCGTTCCTTCCAATGAGCGCGCGAATACACCAAGAATGACATAATCTGTTCAGCTCAGTTCAGTTCAATTAGGTTCAGTTCAGTTCAGTTCAATTCAGTTCATTTCATTTCAGTTCAGTTCAGTTCAGCTTCAGTTCAGTGGATCAACTCGCCGGGCAAGCTCTCTTACCTATTGTGTCATGAATGAACCCTCAGCATGCCTCCAAAGACCAGCCCTTTTGGGTGATCGATTGCTTCCGGAAGTGAACCGGGACCGTCGTGACGAAAGATGCGTGCGTTCATCACTGCCAAGGAGTGTAGTGGAGCAACACTTGGCCAGCAAGTCTGGCTAGAGTTACTGGTATTATTAGTCAAATTGCACCATTTCGAGGAACATTGTTTTGTTCCGTGGAGTTAACACAGTCCTCCCACCTGCTACGTAGCGGAAGACATTCGCTCTTTTTTCTTCTAGCAGTGAAAGAGTTTATATCTAAACCTTTCGAAATCTCCGGATATCAGATATTCTGATACTCGTCAACACCCCTCGCAGGTACCTTTTTCTAATCTCAATGCCAGTGCACGCTCGTCCTTCAGCGCGTCTCACTGACAATCTACGCTATTCTGTAGCACAGTCGTCACTTTTTCTCTGCAATGCTAAATTCTGTTGGTATACGGTAAAGTGTACCCTGCATAAACACATTTCCCTATTCCTTTGATAGCATTCTTAGGCATTGGTCCCAACCTTTGTTGGACATGTACGATCCTTGGTCCGTGGTACGCGTGGTGAATATATCGTTTGCACGCCTGGACTGATTTTCAAGCTGAAATCCCGTTATCTCTCTGCCTTCAGGTCCCAGAGGTAGCTCGGTACACACCTCATTTAATGGAGCTGTGCAAAGCCGGATACGAGATTGAAACCCTCATCAAGTCTGTCCACAACATCTGCTCCTAACGGATACACAACCTGTTGTGTGATTCTGCCAAAATAAAATGAATTGCAACTGGTCCGTATCGTGTTCTGCTACGGTTAGAAGACATGGATTGTATTATGATTACACTAGCGGTCAAGAAATGCTTCGGTATCAACCGAAGGAATTCAGGTAAAACCGTCCAGATTCTCAGACAAGTGGACTCATCAATACGTCCCCACAAATACGACGTAATTTTGCACGATGTATGCACAGGACGAATAATGACTAGCCGGTCGTTCAACGAAGTTAGGACACTTATCGGGTCGTCTTTCGACTCAAACACTGCTGAAAACCCTATTATTCTCTTATTCACTCTAACCGGATTAGAGACGCATAGTCTAAATTAGCCCTATCGACTTTGAGTAAGTTTTCATACAGCCAGTCACAACTTCATCGGATGCTTAGTTGAAGTCACCGGGACGGTGTCAGTTTGTCTCAAAACGAGATGAGCTTTTTGGATCCCTTTGTTTTTGCAATCGCTTTCTTACGACAAAAGCAACCTGATATTGTGTTGCTACTCATAGGTTCGCTGAATACTCTTCAACAGATAGCTGCCAGTCTCCGTTTTCGTGGTTTCATTATATAAGCGTACAATTTGGTGTTCAGTTAAAACAAGGTTGGTAGGAACTTGTAGACGAATAAATCAAAGACGAATCAAAGCCACCGAGCAGATGCTGTGTGACGGTTGATTTACACGTTCCACATATGTCGATCTATCGATCTCCGGCCACACACGGTCAAACATGAACACTCATCGGCTTTTGCTATACTGATTGAACGATTGACTTGCCTGGATGCTTGCAGGCTTTCCTATTCAAAATTTGGTAGCGTTTGGTGATCCCCGTAGGGTTCAGGCATTGTAGGTTACGTCCGGGTAAGTAACATTCCTGATTGATACAAATGCGCTTATTTGCACATTAACCCCGGTTTAACATGGCACACAAGTGAGTTCAGGTAAATCTCTCATGTATACTTGTCTCTTTCAACTGGATTGTGAGTTAAACCCCATCTTAGAATTATGTTTAATGTTGATTTTGTTCAGCCGTCTCGGGGCGCAAATAATTAACGGTGTTGTCAGTGTCCCAGTGATGAATTCTTTTAGACATCACAGCACCTGGGGATTGCCAGAACACCGTACGCATGGGTATGACAGATGACGCAATCGCAATACCCGGGGAAGCAATATTTGGATTTGCGTTTGTTTTCTTTAGACTTCGGTGGCAGCGAAGAATTTTTTCAGAGACCTCGGGAAGGCGGCTCTGAATGCGCCCAGATAGGATCCTCCAAAGGAGGACTTGGTCGCCCGGGAGGCCGCACATGTTTTTTTCGTAATCCTGCCTTGATCTTACGGAAATTGCAAAATTTGTGGAACTACTTTGCAGCATTTATTTATAGTTGCGTGATAGTCGCTGAGTATGCAGAAAAGTTCAAGAAGGTGCGTTCAAGAGGACAGATAATAATTTTTTCCTAAAAGCATGGTACACGTGAAATCAAACTAGCTATTTCAGATATTCTGTAGCCATATCGCTGTGTGCTAACAACCAATAGAACGTTGGGTCATTCCAAAAGCAATCAGCTGGAAGTTCCTCATTTCAGTCAAGTTCATGTCGATCTTCAAGCGAACGAAATTCTACTTGATGTATCGCTGGTAGTTAGGTAGGCGCCTGGGGGAACGCAAGGTGAATATGCCTATCCTAGACGAACCACTGATCATAGGGTTGCTAAAAACCCTTCAGAAGCTTACGATCGGTTTCCCTATAATTCAGTATCATTCCCTGAGATTCCCCAGACCTCATATGCTACTTGAACCCAAGTTTTACATGTTTTGAGAACTACGCTTAGTTGCACATCCGCTTGGCTTTGACAGGAGACTCAGCTAAATCCAATTGAATCGGTTATTTGTAACAGTACACTTCAAATGAACGTGCTGCATGCTTCCTCCTCATACCTCAGTTAGTACGATATTTGGGACACCACAGTACGCTGAAAACTCTTAGACAGCCCATGACAACCTCTGGCCTTCTTGGCGCTCATTAGGTAGGCGCATCCCCAGAGTTCCCGTCAACTTTATGTTCCATGTTTCGTTGAGGCAACCCATAATAACCAGACTAGTTATCGAAATATTCCTACTCTGCTTAACTAGCTAACTCAAAAATATGTTTCGAAACATTCACAGGTATTAGACCTTGACCGAATACCGTCCTTTTTGGGTAGATTTAGTCGTCGAATCAAAATAGCCTGACAAAGTGCGCACTGATACCCATTTCTTCCTGTTTACGTGTGGCCGTTGTTGAGCGCCCAGAAAAACGCAAGCCCTAGGAATCTTGGAATGGAAAATTCTGGTTCGAAAATGCCTCTTGATGCTTGCTACTTCCTGGAGTGACACCGATCTTCTTTGTGTCCAATACGGGAGCACCTACCGTAGCAGTGTTGTCTGAACGGATAAAATTGATGCCACTGGCCACATTTCCAGCATGCCGTAGGTCGCTTCTTGTCACCCTGACGGACAGTATGATTCTGAATCACATGAACAGCACTGCTGGGACCAGTTCCATGTATCATGGGATTATCACGCTTCAAATTCATCGGGCGTAGGCATTTCGATGTTCTGTTCTGCAATGTGACAACTGGGTTCTGTTCAATCTTGCTGAGGATTCTTGTTCTTATAGTTGCGTCTTTAGGAAACTTCCACCCACACACGAATATAAGACATTTGAACTTTGGAGCATTAGAGATTGAAACATTCGCATTCCTTCTCGAATTTGTCGGCTTACAAAAACAATTCTGCAGCAGCATTCTTTCTCAAATTCATACAATGATATCGAACGCTGAACAAGGAAGGCTGTTCTTTGGACATTGACGACGAACCGGAAACGGTTTCATCGGAAGACAGTTAATTTGGCTTTCGTGGCAAAGTGGGGTTCGTGAAGGGTTTATGCTCCGCAGCCTGACCAAACGCTTTGCTTTCCAAGAAAATTCTCTGTTTACCTGATCCAATGTGAAAAATTCTGCTTCGTGCTGAACCACTAATCAAAAGTAACACATGAAATCCGATCGAACTGGAATTTAGGAATCGCATTGAGCATCGTGTCGATCACTGAAGCGGACGGCTCAATAGTCTGGCTAATCGGCCTCTGTAATGACCACTTTTCAGTCAGTGTCTCGATGAGCTTCAACTGCACCAGCTCAGTCTGTTGCTGAGCAAGTGCAGATAAACTAAACAATGAAAAATCATTAAGCGTACATGATGCGAAGAAATTTACGAAGGAAACGTCTGAAGACAGCGCGAATCATTGGCGGTATGACCAGGTTTTCGTTTTTCTGTATGAGAATCCTGTCCGTGATGAATAGCTAGGAAACAGTGCACAACTGTTCCATCCTTATTGAGAATCATCAGTGATACGCTTAGTAGTTGCAATATTGAACCGTTTGAATAATGGCAGTCAACCTCACTTAGTGTGGAAAACACTCCGCTCATTCTTCAAGCAAGGGATCCACTTGACTTATGACAGACATTTTCTCACAAATTCCATTCGTCGTGTGATTTATTCTTCCTCCTTAACTACTTACAGTCTGTTGGTAGTGTGACGAAATTCGGAGGTTTTTGATTAGATGGAAATCCTAAATTCTCGTGAAAAGTCATCAGAGCTAAACTCTATTCAGTAGTTTGGCTTGAACATTCATTCTACCGATTTTGTGACTGCAGGCGTATTCACAAAAACGATGGCACTCGCACGCCCTTTCCAAGGAATCTTAGATTTCCGTCGGCAGTGTAGCTTACTAACATTACAGAGGACATGGGGACACTGATATTACTTGGAAACAAAATATATTTTACAGGAGTTACCGTTATATTGACAGGAGGACAGGGCGAAACGCATTCAAACTTTGTCCTCCAGCTGATCTTGGTGAACAGTATTCCCGAAAAGTTCAACACCCTTTCGCGTAGATCACTACTTCAGTGCCTTGCTGCAATCCCGCCCAAAGAAATCATGTGGGCAGAGTAACCGCTAATGTGGTAAAGATTAAGCAGGACCTGTCGAAATGCTGGAGTCGGATTCGAAACCACGATCCCCCGGTCCGTACGTCCACCCTTGAATCTTCACAAATATTATTCTTCAAGTCTTGCGACTGCTCTATGCCACGCATGTGAACGCTACTTTTGCCTTCATGCATTCAAAAAATATTTAGTTGTTGATGGTGGTGTCGCGCACAGGGGCCTTTTACTCTGTTTCTATGTTTAACGATGCTCTTTCTTCAAATGTGAAAACTAAGTAGCGTATTTTTGGTGGGCTGTCGTGGAGATCCTGTGAAACAGCATCCTACACATACGGATAAAATCCGCATTGGTCAGTAACGGAACAAAGTTCCAAGCCTGGTTCGTGCTTGATCGCTTCATGATCCTTGTATAAACGTGGGCGTGGCCATTTGCAAAAGCATTAAGCTATGGATTGCGCAACATCTATCCTTCATCGATTGACGTCACCTGTGCTGCTGAAATAGTTTCATATGGGTCGAGGAAATCCTTGTGTAACCGGCACATCATCTGTGGTATTTTGGTGTCCCCGTGCAAAAACCACCGTTGCTAGTTGTAAACCGTCTTTTCTTTTGATCTGTTTGGAATACATGCAGGGAAGCGTCAGTGTTGAGCACGGAAGTTGACACTGATGATGATGAAATGGCTGCCATGGAGCGTCAAATCATTAACCTGTGTTGTATGTGTAGTGGTAGAGTGTAGTATAGTCGTTTATCTTTTTTCTCCCTAATTCTCCGGTTACGCTTCCGCAATCGTCACTATTTATGTTTGTGGCCATGTTCGCCAAAAACAAAGGATAAAGAATGTGTTGTACAGTGCTCACCGGTTCCTCAGTAGTATGTGTCGTTCCATACCTCGTTCGTCTTACAACTAGTAATGGATTGGATTCTTATAAAACTGGGTGAGCTAATTTCTCTGCTTCGCATAATCCCCGTATCAATTTCTCTCTGGGACACGCAGAATAACTAGAAAAGCCGTACACCGGAGCAAGGATATCATGAGGTGGAAATGAGGACGAAAAGGTCACGTGATGAAATACGGTGGAAAGAGGTCACGGGAAGATAGCTTTCTCACTTTCGAAAAGCAAGTGAGAAGTGGCAAATCTGTGAGCATCAGTGACATGCAATGATGTTTGAGAAACAGTCTCGAAAGTGATGCTTATTGATCACTCGGATTCTTCAACACGACTACGTGCAATGATAGGTGTCTGTTTATCGATTATTTCAGGCGATGGCAAGTCTCCCAGTGGGACAGTTCTAGGGCCATTATAAGGTAAGCATGCATCGGAGCGATGGGGCAATAGCAGTAAGTGTTCAACGCAATATTTGATATTTTGGATTGTATATGAGAACAGTAACTACCTATGCCATCACATGTCTGAGGAATCAAGTGACCAACCTATATTCAGATGGAAGTCTACTTAGGTGTGTTGCTTAGAAACCGACTGCGTGATTCAGTTCAGTGTCAAAAAAGCTTACCATGTCAGTCGACATCGACAAAGATAGTATATTTTTAGGACTGGCTCAGCAAACAGAATTAAAACATTTTTCTATGAACATATAAGTCGATGCGACCAACTAGTTTCATTCGAGAAGTTTCACCATATGATGTCTAAAGCTACAAATCTCTGGATAGATTGATAGATAGAAACATTGATAGAGAGATGGATAGATAGATGAATAGATAGATAGATAGATAGATAGATAGATAGATAGATAGATAGATAGATAGATAGATAGATAGATAGATAGATAGATAGATAGATAGATAGATAGATAGATAGATAGATAGATAGATAGATAGATAGATAGATAGATAGATAGATAGATAGATAGATAGATAGATAGATAGATAGATAGATAGATAGATAGATAGATAGATAGATAGATAGATAGATAGATAGATAGATAGATAGATAGATAGATAGATAGATAGATAGATAGATAGATAGATAGATAGATAGATAGATAGATAGATAGATAGATAGATAGATAGATAGATAGATAGATAGATAGATAGATAGATAGATAGATAGATAGATAGATAGATAGATAGATAGATAGATAGATAGATAGATAGATAGATAGATAGATAGATAGATAGATAGATAGATAGATAGATAGATAGATAGATAGATAGATAGATAGATAGATAGATAGATAGATAGATAGATAGATAGATAGATAGATAGATAGATAGATAGATAGATAGATAGATAGATAGATAGATAGATAGATAGATAGATAGATAGATAGATAGATAGATAGATAGATAGATAGATAGATAGATAGATAGATAGATAGATAGATAGATAGATAGATAGATAGATAGATAGATAGATAGATAGATAGATAGATAGATAGATAGATAGATAGATAGATAGATAGATAGATAGATAGATAGATAGATAGATAGATAGATAGATAGATAGATAGATAGATAGATAGATAGATAGATAGATAGATAGATAGATAGATAGATAGATAGATAGATAGATAGATAGATAGATAGATAGATAGATAGATAGATAGATAGATAGATAGATAGATAGATAGATAGATAGATAGATAGATAGATAGATAGATAGATAGATAGATAGATAGATAGATAGATAGATAGATAGATAGATAGATAGATAGATAGATAGATAGATAGATAGATAGATAGATAGATAGATAGATAGATAGATAGATAGATAGATAGATAGATAGATAGATAGATAGATAGATAGATAGATAGATAGATAGATAGATAGATAGATAGATAGATAGATAGATAGATAGATAGATAGATAGATAGATAGATAGATAGATAGATAGATAGATAGATAGATAGATAGATAGATAGATAGATAGATAGATAGATAGATAGATAGATAGATAGATAGATAGATAGATAGATAGATAGATAGATAGTAAGCGTTTCACCGATTGCAATTATTTCTCGACTCCCTATTACATCCGCCGACGGAACATGGTGTGTACCACTGACCATGAAAAGAGCACAGAAATTATCACCTGCTAAACTCAAGGTGCTACCTTATTCTGAAGCAGGATCGTTGTTCTATCAACGAGTTTGGTTGGATGTGCTCAAGGCATAAATCCACACATGAGAAATAAGGCCCGTTTCAGATATTCAGCAAAATCCATGTAAAGTTTAGCGATATTCTACGTACTCC
Source organism: Opisthorchis viverrini (assembly GCF_000715545.1). Classification (NCBI taxonomy): domain Eukaryota; kingdom Metazoa; phylum Platyhelminthes; class Trematoda; order Opisthorchiida; family Opisthorchiidae; genus Opisthorchis; species Opisthorchis viverrini. The sequence goes on along the minus strand of NW_008752094.1, from coordinate 239,358 downwards.
AGACTGATGTACAGAAGAATGAAGTTGGTCAGTAATGAAGTTGATCGGTTACGATGGCAACCGAGTGATTTTGTATCATTTCTTCCTAATGGTGGGTAGACTAGGAAGTCAATTCTTCCAATCAGCATTGACAGCTCTTGATAACAATTAGTGTTGCTCAACTGGTTTCTTGATTACAGCCGAATGCTGTATATAGAAAGCACTCTTGCCAGGTGCATTTGTTTTCAAAGTCTCGACGCTTGACGGAGGCCGCAACCGAGGAAGAAAATGAAATCGCTCAGCGAAAGCTGCAATGTGCACTTCAGTTTGGAGTTTTCATTTATCATATACAGTCGATCTCAACAAAAGAACTTAATGCACGAAAAAAAGCTCCTTCTAAGTAAGTCTATTTGTTTGTTGGGGAGTAGGCACTGAGAACGCATTGGAACAGGTAAATGTCATCAGTCCAAAATTTTATAGGCCGTTTCCTGGAGCCAACAAAAATCCAAAGTACTTCGTTCAGATGTGCGACAAATCTTTTATAGTCTATCTACAATCGCCCACAACTAATCTTCTCGCTTCTTTCAGATTAACTATATCGTCAAGGGAACGTTTCGTGACATCGTCGTGGCGGTGACAACCGACCATAAGCCAACGCTAACGGGCTTGTCCAAGAGAGATGAGCTCATGTGTTTCAAGGCAGTATTCGATCGCACTGCTTCACAATTCGGCAGGCAAGTTGACTTCTTGATGCACGGAAACAAGGGTGTGCAAAATTATGCATACATTACTAGCAAATGCAATCACCCACGGCGTCACGTAAGGCGAGTCTCAATCTCAAAACTGCCCTTAGTTAAACGTCCAGCAAATGAACTTTCGGGGCGAATGTGGTGCGCAAATAACTAGCACTTTCTATCTTTTCCTGAAATTGGACGTTCATCCTGCAATATGGTGTTTGTTAGTTCAACACCATGTAAGACAGTTTACGTCACAAACCGTTATCACTGAAGCGGCTGATGGAAGGTGGAAAATGATGTGTCTAATTCGGAATTCTAAAAAATCCAAAGTGTTATGGAGTACGATTACGGGTATACCAAGATTGACAGTAGTTGGATGAAGCTGCCGTTTTCAATTCAGTTCAGTTCAGTTCAGTTCAGTTCAGTTCAGTTCAGTTCAGTTCAGTTCAGTTCAGTTCAGTTCAGTTCAGTTCAGTTCAGTTCAGTTCAGTTCAATCCAGTTCGGCTCAATTCAATTCATTACATTTGAGCTGAATTGAGTTCAGTTCAGTTCAGTCTCGAATCTGTCCAACACATCTGTTCCTAACGGGCACGCACTTTTGTTGCCTGATTTCGACAAAATAAAATGAATTGCAGCTGTTCTGCATCGTGTTCCATCGTCGCGAAACATGGGTAGTGATTTTTCAGTCAAGCTAGCCGTCCAAAGATCGTTCGTTATAAACAAAAAGCATTTAGGCAAAACCGTCGACATTCTCGTGACGTGTGGACTCTTCAAGGCGCCTCCACATACCTGACGTACCAGTGTACGATGGGTGCGCGGGACGAACAAAAATAGGCAAGTCTGCCGACACACGTAGAACAGTTTTTTTTGTCGTCTGTCGACTCACACACACTGCTCATATTTCAATGTTTTTCGTGATCACTCTAGCCGTGATAGAGACCCATCATCAAACTAAGCCCCATCGACTTCAAATGTATTCTCATACAGCTCTTTAAAACTTCATCTTATATTTAGATGAGGTCGTTGGGAAGGCCCAACTTTGTCTAACAATCAGACTGGTAAGCAGTCTTTTGGAATTTTCTGTATTGGGCAGTTGTTCATTTAGCACATTTTCAACCCGATGCTGTTGTATCAGATTCATCAACTGGTCGATTTTCATGCGTGTGGGACGGGAAGGGATCGACACCAAGGCAGATGTATCTAGTCTTAAATAATTATGACGGTACTCCAAGGAACAAATGTTGGATACACCAGATGCGCAGTAGCGAACATAAATCAGCGCAATGGACAGACCGATTACCCGCGGATAAAGAATACCTGCATATGAACTGACCAATAAAACGCCAGGCGACAAAACCGGCTAGTTGGTCACTCGGTTGATACACAACAAAATCTGTACGGCTATACTTGAAATGACCTGCTTCCCATAGGGTTGCTGAAAAACATTCAGCAACTAACTGCAGATCTCACATTTCTACGTTTCATTTGATAGGCCTACAACCTGATGTTCAATCAAAGCAAGGTTGATAGAAAATCGCAGACAAATAACCCAAAGAGGAATCTGCGCCACGGAGTACGCGCGGTGTTACAGTTAATTCACACGTTCCACGGATATCTATTTTGGATACTAAATCATTCCGTACTGGACAGACCACTTGCCGTTGAGTAGATTTGTCAACCCGCAGACTGCAACGGACGTTTTCATGTGAAATGTGGACTACGGAATAAAACACTCTTATGCTGCAATCAACTAGTTGCAGGAGCCAGGTAACATCCTCTGTAGTAGAAGCCAGCCACTATATAAAACGAGCACGAAATGCGCTGCCATTCGCTAGTTAGTGGATTGTTCTTCTGACCCCAAGGAATCGGCGATAAGCAAGCCAAGAAGCCTGAAATCCCCGTCCCGTTAACTTTTGAGTTGTGTCTTTATGAGAGCAGCAGTCATACCATTGTTCAGTTCAGTTCAGTTCAGTTCAGTTCAGTTCAGTTCAGTTCCGTTCAGTTCAGTTCAATCCAGTTCGGCTCAATTCAATTCATTACATTTGAGCTGAATTGAGTTCAGTTCAGTTCAGTCTCGAATCTGTCCAACACATCTGTTCCTAACGGGCACGCACTTTTGTTGCCTGATTTCGACAAAATAAAATGAATTGCAGCTGTTCTGCATCGTGTTCCATCGTCGCGAAACATGGGTAGTGATTTTTCAGTCAAGCTAGCCGTCCAAAGATCGTTCGTTATAAACAAAAGCATTTAGGCAAAACCGTCGACATTCTCGTGACGTGTGGACTCTTCAAGGCGCCTCCACATACCTGACGTACCAGTGTACGATGGGTACGCGGGACGAACAAAAATAGGCAAGTCTGCCGACACACGTAGAACAGTTTTTTTTGTCGTCTGTCGACTCAAACACACTGCTCATATTTCAATGTTTTTCGTGATCACTCTAGCCGTGATAGAGACCCATCATCAAACTAAGCCCCATCGACTTCAAATGTATTCTCATACAGCTCTTTAAAACTTCATCTTATATTTAGATGAGGTCGTTGGGAAGGCCCAACTTTGTCTAACAATCAGACTGGTAAGCAGTCTTTTGGAATTTTCTGTATTGGGCAGTTGTTCATTTAGCACATTTTCAACCCGATGCTGTTGTATCAGATTCATCAACTGGTCGATATTCATGCCTGTGGGACGGGAAGGGATCGACACCAAGGCAGATGTATCTAGTCTTAAATAATTATGACGGTACTCCAAGGAACAAATGTTGGATACACCAGATGCGCAGTAGCGAACATAAATCAGCGCAATGGACAGACCGATTACCCGCGGATAAAGAATACCTGCATATGAACTGACCAATAAAACGCCAGGCGACAAAACCGGCTAGTTGGTCACTCGGTTGATACACAACAAAATCTGTACGGCTATACTTGAAATGACCTGCTTCCCATAGGGTTGCTGAAAAACATTCAGCAACTAACTGCAGATCTCACATTTCTACGTTTCATTTGATAGGCCTACAACCTGATGTTCAATCAAAGCAAGGTTGATAGAAAATCGCAGACAAATAACCCAAAGAGGAATCTGCGCCACGGAGTACGTGCGGTGTTACAGTTAATTCACACGTTCCACGGATATCTATTTTGGAACTAACGTACTAAATCATTCCGTACTGGACAGACCACTTGCCGTTGAGTAGATTTGTCAACCCGCAGACTGCAACGGACGTTTTCATGTGAAATGTGGACTACGGAATAAAACACTCTTATGCTGCAATCAACTAGTTGCAGGAGCCAGGTAACATCCTCTGTAGTAGAAGCCAGCCACTATATAAAACGAGCACGAAATGCGCTGCCATTCGCTAGTTAGTGGATTGTTCTTCTGACCCCAAGGAATCGGCGATAAGCAAGCCAAGAAGCCTGAAATCCCCGTCCCGTTAACTTTTGAGTTGTGTCTTTATGAGAGCAGCAGTCATACCATTTCCTTCTGTCGTGAGAAATGTGTTTCATCCGGGCAATCCACTGGCATCCTTCAGCGTACAAAACATCATAGGCTGGTATTGAGGCGAAACCCCAACTCAGACGGCAATCCGGTTGCTCCGGTTACACACAGAATTTAGAGATCGATTAAAGCAGGTTTGCGCCACTGACTGGTGGAATTCTTCAGGTACACCTCGTCTTCGAATAAATGTCATGTTAAAATAAAAGGAATGTTACTGTTACTGCTTTTCCCACTCCTGTGGCCGAGGCCAGAATAGGTACACAACAGCCTCATTCCAAACAAGCGAGTGCGTGCTAGCGGAAAAGTTAAAGAGGCTCCGCGCTATTAAAAGAGTAATTTCTGGCAATTTTACAGGCATCCTGATGGACGTTGGGTGAACACCCATCAACAACCATCGTGCTAATCACATTTGGTCGTGCTTCTGTGCATGAACGCTTTTGCCAATTTGATTTAGTTATTGACGGACTGGTTGCTTGCCTGCTTTTCTTTTCAGATTTTGTTGGAGTTTAACGGTCTTGGGGTTAGGTTTAGGTTTCGGACCTTTCTGATAGATACAAATACTCCCATTCGCACATTAACAACGACTTGTCGAAGGACTCAACAAAACCCAAAGAAATCTTTCGTATATACTGGTCAATTTCAACTGGATTGTAAACTAAACTAAGTTTCAGAAATCTCTTCAATAATGAGTTGGTTTGTTTTTCTTGGTGCACATATTGCTCGTGATAGTATTTGTATCCCAAGGAATAATCACCTCAACTTAATCACATAAATGTTGCCGCTTCCTAGGAGGTCTAAACATCGTATGCAGGAGCATGATAATCGACCCAATCGTAATTCCCGGGGGAAGCTAAAGGTTAATTGGCATTTTGTTGCCCTGTCCTGCAGATTAATAAACGCAAAAGTTGTCTTTTGCTTCCCACAATAGGAGACAAAACATTAAGCAAATCGCATGAAACTTAACATATGTTTTGCCCGGACTAGTCATGCCACGAAAACGACAGAAGCGAACCACGCACCTCGGTCTAGACCACCCTTCCAAGTTTTTAGATTTGAAACGAAAATCATGGTACAACTAGCAGACCCCCCTATTGGAGTAAGGACATTTTCTCCGGAAAGCTCGAGATAACTCAGTGGTTAAGGGACGAACTAACTGGTTGGAGGGTTCGCAGTTCGGGCTCAAACCTGGCATTTCGCCTGCTCCTGTCTAGAATTGGGCAGTTTCTAAACCCTCGTAATTGTTTGGGTGGTACGGAACAACATCAAAATAAATAAATAATATTCTTTGCAAATGATGTTCTTCAAATATAAAGTTTGGTTCGGACACCATAAGATCAGCTACAAAGGATTCATCAGTATTCGAAACATCAGGAGTGCCACTACCAGTTGAGTTACGGAACTGACGCCAATTTGGTATGTCTCAAAACCCACCAAATCGTCTGTAATATTATTCTTAACTTCCTGGAATACAGCTGGTGCAACATTCACAGAAAGAGAAGGAAATCGTATCGGAATCAAACAACAAGTGTGTTGTTCTCGGTAATATTACTAAAGGCTTCCTACAGTGGTGTGTGAAGATAGCATTCTTTAGATAGATTTTTGAGAACATACTTGTGCGCTAGTCGTGAGAGCAGTGGGGGATACTGACTGAAATTCGACGGATTTCCAACGCACTCAATGCGTCAAGGCGAATGGCGCAAGAGAAAAACAAACGACATCCGTTTAAATTACTATAGGACATTCTCAACCGTGAGAACCTTATTATCCCGTTATTCTGCCTTGACAGATAGTTGCCAGCATTCGGAACGCAAGCATAACCCCGTGAAATATCGGGAGTGCTAGATGGAATCGAAAATCTCACCATTTGAAGGGACAGCCACAACCCGATTTACGGTCCGTTTATTCAGCCACAACCTGCTTGGAGTTCGGTGATAGTCATGTGGCGTAGCGTGGGCCACAGGTGTTTTGTTCCTGGCCAGGAGAGCAGGCAGAGCTGTGCAGTTGGTGATTCCAACCTGTCTCTTCGGCAGCTCCCTAGATGAGCAGTATACTACAGTCGGATCGTCAAGGATTTCCATTCGATTGCTGCTGCAATTTAAGACTTAATCGGAAAAAAATCGGAACTCCGAGTGGATCAGGGAAGCACATGAGGCTTTCAAACGTGTCAAAGTGCGGATACGGGATCAGAGACCGGCCAGTGTCGAACAGATGTTCACTGTTGCAACGAACGCTTGTGATCGCGGTTTCGGAGTGGACCTAAAACCGAGGAACGGATTTACCGAATAAGCCGGTCTTTTCCCGACCAACGCAGAGCAGAAGTGTTCGACGAGTGAGAAAGTATGTTGAGCGATTTTGCGGGCCATAGATCACCTGTGGTCATACCTGCTTGGACGAAGATCTCATGTCGAAACCGATCACATGCCTATAGAGTGGATCAGGGCCACCAGCGATCCTCGCGGAAAGCTGGAGCGCTGGGCACTTCGGTTGCTGGATTAGGACTTCACTATCCGACCCGTGAGACACGGCTGATTTGCTTTGTAGGTCAGAGTCTGAAGAGGAGGCCCCCATGATCATGATTGGTGCCAATAATATCGTCGTCGAAGTGGATCCCAGAAGTTAGTGCAACTCAAACGGCAGGGTCCTCTGTTACGGAAGGTTCCAGCCACCTCTTTAGATGGAAGGCGTATTAAGAGCTGAGAGAGAAAGAGGTAATTGGAAACGTTCGAGAGTCACTCCGATCGGTTAGGTCTTAGTGAATCTGGCATGCTTTCCTGTGACACCGCAAATGCAAATTTTTTGCCGCCCGTGGTACTGCGTGTCTTGAGACGGAAGATGATAGTCAATTGCTACGAGATGGCGCACACAGGATACTCCAAGACATACGACTTACATCGGCAGAGGGCCCAGTGGGCCAAAGTAAGAAGGGAGGGGATCGATAATGAGCTGCCCTGCAAGCGGTGCCAACTGATGAAAGAGGATACGACAAGGGCTACCCATCCCATGGAATCTACACCTGTCTCGGAAATTGCCTACTTCAGGACCGTTGATGACGTCGTCCCTTCTCCGGTGACGACCGTCAAAAATTTATTTATCGCGATTAAGACAGAACACCTGTCGCAATGAATCGAGGCGGCAGCCTTGTAAAGTTGTGCGACGAGGACAGTCAACGTAGTTGTAACGCATCACATCCTGGTCAACCACAGGATCCCGAAAATGATCGTAATCGATCAGCGGCCTTGCTCTGAGGGCGAACACTTCAAGAGTTGGGGAATATTCACTCATTTGCGATCTAATTTGCGATGCTACGTTTATCGAGAGACTCACCAGAAACCCAGTTGAATCTCATGGTGTGTGATGAGACGTTGTGTTGTTGTGATGTTGTGATGTTTCCAAGCAACTGAATGTGCTGCACCAGGCCGCCCCAAACTTCAGTTGCTAAGATATTCCAGATATAGCAAAACATGTATATTTGCAGTGCGAGTCTCATCATGCTTCTGAGAATTCTTCGACAGCCCACGACCGGTTTCGCCCTATTTGGTGCTCACAAGGAAGATGCTGTCCCCGAGTTTCCGTCAACCTTAGGTTTTACTTGAAACCAAATTGCACGAAATTAGCGAATATACACTCATTTGCAAACTCAGGGGTTGCTTACAGAATTTGGGAACCGGACGGATACGGACGGCAACTTATCACCCTAAACGAGTGATCTGATCAAACGATCAAGGAGTTGCAGGTGACCGAAGGAGACGACTGGTGCCAACGTTTCTGCTAGCTTATCGTGCTTCCATATAGTCAACAAAAGCCAAGTCCCTATTCATGGTGATGTACGGCCGACATCCGTCTCTTCTATTTGATAAGAAAATTTGGTTACGGAGGGTGTCACCCATTTACATTTGCCTGATAGTCATTGAGTATCCAGAGAATTTGGAGAAGATGCGTTTATGAATAATAATATTAATAATGATAATAATAGTTCATTTTGAATAAGGTGCATGAAGGGGTTTTAGCTTCCTGTCCAATTGTCTGCAAGTGCAAATGGTGTTTTCTGATAAGCATCTACGCGACGAAGGGCTTCCCTACATTCATGGTATATTCACTGGTCATTCTTCGTTATCGATCCCCATATTCTAATTGATCCAAACTTGGACAGATTTTGAGAACTTCGCTCATTTGCACATGTGTTCGGTTTTTTTGACAGGAGACTCAGATGAATCCAGTTGAATTTATTGTTTGTGATGGTCCGCTTCAACCGAATGTGGTGCACAAGCCTGCTGTATTCCAGTGGCGCGACACTCGTGGTACGCAATACGCTGTATTTTAGGCCTCATATGTTACTGGTAAATTTGTCGAACTCTCTTGGACAAACAATGACAGGTTTCGCCCTTCTTGGGGCTTCCGTCAAAACCGAATTCCTGTGCAAATGAGACTAGTTGACGATTCTTAAATAGGATGAAACTGTTATACAGTGATTCTCGTATTTTCAGTTTGGATTGGCTTCACTAACATGAAACGGGAAGGGTAATTTGATTGAGGTGCGTCAGTTGCTTGCATAACGTGCAGGTCCGGTTGCATCGAGTGCTTACTTTCGATCGCAAGTTCGGTTTTTCATGCGTGACTGTTGTCTGAGCGCTGCTCAAAACCCGTGCATGAGATAACGGGTATCATAACATTGGAATTTATATTTCGTTGCACTGACCAGTTGAATCGTAATGCGTTGTGCTTGGAACTGACTAGATCCCGCCTCGTAACAAGCAACTTCCTCTGACAGTGACAGTTATTAGCAAACACCACCATTTCAGAACGGACTCAGCTTACGGCAGATAAAATATCGGAAGGTATAAAAGCATGTCTCAATCTCACTTAATCCGTTTTTTGACACAGTGGTTTATAATCAAGATCAAGGTTTGACAATGAAATCTCGAATTCTCTCGGTTTTGGCAAATATATTTACGGAAGCATTTGAACAGAGAATGAACGAGAAGAAGGTAGAGGCTTACAATTATCTGAATGAACTGCGCCCACAAATGAAATTTAGTGTCGAGACAGAGTCAACTTCATACCACGTAAGGTCGAAGGAAAACTAGAGAAGAGAACCCAACCGACACTGGTGCAGTTTTGAAATACTCGTCTGCCCATCCGAAATTGGTATTCGCTAGCATTGCTTCATCAGTGTTTAAGCATGTAAAGGCCCCGTTCCAGGAATAAGCTGATCGGTCATTGTTCAAAATTGAAGTGAATAACAAACGTCGGGGTAGCGGATATCTAGCTAGATTGATTGGGCGTCTATTGTGAAGGATGTAGGCACCAGTGTTAGTGCGCAAGTGGGAAAGGTTCGTTGTTGTTGTTGTTGTTAATCCATAAAAAACCAGGGACATCCGAGGTCGTTCGAAGCATTCCAAACACGGCTTATATAATAGTAACTTTCCAGAGAGGGAAAACTTTGCGCTCTGGACTGGTGCAGTTCAACGATTGCATGCCGGCAAACAGAACAAGTGTAAAGACCGCACCAAGGAGAGATGGCTGGGAACTACACACCTGAATCGGAGAGCAGAGTAGAAAATTAAAAACAGGCCGCCGAGAAACGCAGATGAATATCAGGCGTAACTAGAAGACTCGGCAATCGCGTGACACGCACTGGATACGGAACGCAAAATACATTTAGAAAATGTTAGGGTTTTGAGGCGGGGTCCACGGCCCACATCACAGAGACAGATAGCTGAAGGCGTAGAAATCGCCAAGAATTTCAGTGTTAACAGAACCGAAAGCGTGTAACTGGCCAGCGCGTGGAGGACGGCTTTCGATTAGCCGAGTTGACGCGTGTTGAAGTGCTGTCATCAAAGGGCAAAACAGTCATCCTCTGATTTCAACTCGACCTCAACCCACCCGCTCAAACTAATTTGTCAGAGCACTCACAAACCCACAAAGACCAATGGAAATCTACCAGTGGCAAACAAGGTGACTCATCAGTTGTAGCACCCTGAAGGGAAAGATTAACGAACCAAGCCCAATCAGAAATTACTGGAAACCGCTTCAACCCACCAAAGTAAGATTTTGAAAACCACAGTACCGACAGGAGCCTTAATTCGCACCCAGCACTGATGTAGTGTGACTACCTGAAGGGGGCCTAATGACTGGTTCCCCGCTTGTCTTATAACACGGCCTATTTGGCGACCTGCTCACTTGGCGTGCTGAGGCCTTTGTGTCAAAATCGAAAAGTTGCCCAACTCAAAACAACCGATTGTTTACCTAGCCCTTCTGCGACGTATGAGATCTCGCTTATCTTGGAATGTTTTCACGTTTATGCTGTTTCATGCCATCTCAGCGAAAAACGCAATGTTTACTGAGAAGTAAACAAGTCATTAAATAATCAATGGTCTGAGTTTAGGTTTGAAGGATAAGCTTTTCAAATTTGAATTTTCTGAATGGATGAGGGAATGAAGCAAGGATGACCTTTACGCGGTATTTCACAGTTCGCATGATTGTGGACTTTGGTTGGAACAAGTCCTGTCACCAAGCAAAAACTTTTCCTTATTTACATAGGTTCGTACTTCATTTCATCACCGCAGTTTATCAAGTCACTGGGCTTTTTCAACTGTTTTACCGCCGAAGCACTGTATAATGTATGGGACAGGAGAAAGGATTACGTCAAATTGTGCAAAGCTCACGCCAATTTAAGGGTAGTTAGATGTACGAATGAACAGTGTGATTTCACAAGTAAGCTTGTTGGTAATGCGTTGCCACTTTGCAACAAGAAGTTTTCCAGAAGTAACTGCCACAAAAGCGATAGCGGGATCACATCTTCAGCGGTGCGCTAGTAACCCAATGCTACATGTAAAAATATCACATAATAGGCATTGCGATAACTGATCTCGCCGAAGTCACCAATGTGTTTACGTAAATTTTCGAAAACTAGATGACATGCAAAACTAAATACCCAAATTGATCCACTTATTCACCTACTCAAACACTGCAAGTAGTTTACAATGAATCAGTTGATATTTCAGTGCCCCGCGCAACAAACACAGGCTCTTATCAAATTCTCAGAAGGATAAGTCCATGTACAGAGTCAAGGCTCTCTCGTATAAATTTGCAGTCTCATCCGGAAAGGTGGCAAAAATTAGACGAACAAATACTAAAGAGCCGACATCTGTGTGAGCAGTAACCACGACCGACCCGTAGCTACACATCCGAGATTTCATGAAACTTTGGTTTGAACATAAAAACCTTTTGTATAAAGTGATTAAAGTTGACTGTGTTTATTCCTAGTGCTTAAACGTCCCGCATCGGTCGCAGATCTTTACAAATCTTGTTTGACAATAACCCACGTTTAAGACGCTTCAAGATATGGTAAGTAACGGTTGTCACTCGCGTGCTTGTAAACACTCTCTCTCAAGAAATAACTTAATCATAGCCTCCGCCGTAGAAACGTCCTTCCGGAAGTTCCATTTGGCTTAAGAGCTCATGATAATTCAGTGCTGATGTCCAGAAATTACTTTGAATCCAGCCTCGACATCTCGACTTGTCCTGTCCATGCTTGCGCTACCCGGCGATTGCTCAGCACTTGTGCTTCCATTGGGCAATATGGCGGCTGCATACCAAAACGGTGCTGCCGCTGAAATATTGCTATTGTTATTATGCTACTAATATTAAAACTGCTCATTTACCACTTTGAATTTCGGCAGATGATGTTCAACTGTAGGTTTGTGATGGTCAGACAGGTGAACTTAAGTGAATACCGCTGCGCACATTGAAGCTTTTGAAAGCCATTGGACAGGGCACCTCTAGAATGCACTTTGTTTGACCGATACAAGCACTAAGAAATGGCGAGGCATTGCCAACTCGTGTGGCCTTACAGGTTATCTGGTTACCGATCTGGCAATCAAGCCAAAAAGTTGGATTGCAAAGGTTTCAGTAAATGTTGGCCTTTTGCGGTGATATTGCTTCCTATGCCGATGACGGTGGAACGGCTGTAAATCAACTGTCAGGCTGAACAGTCCTGTCATTCTTCATTTCTTTGGGTCCTTGGATAGGCCCGTCCAAAGTGGGCGACGCACAAGCTATGAGTTTCAGCAGAAGGGATCTTATATTGTGTACGGTTCCTCCAAAGAGATCACGGACTTTTGGTTATTTGTTCATTTGGAGAACTGGGTTGTAAGTGCAAGCTATGTTCGACCTGAACACATCGAGAAAACTCTGAACTAATGTTTAGTCCTGACCGATGGGTGTGAACAACACCAGGATAGGCCAGCTGAGCAGCAAGGGAATCACAAGCTTTGCTGGGGTTAAAATGGAATTCCAGCTTACGGCGCACCCGAAAGTCCAAAGACTCAACAATGCACGAACGCCTACTTAGAATTTCTGGTGACCAGTCAATACGTCACTTGGTGGTTCTTTTAACTACTGTTCTGCGATACTTTCCTCCGCTTGCCTACAAGCCAAAAGCGAAATAAAATTCGAGAACAATAACGAGAAAAAACGATCTCGCGTGTATGCTGAATGGAATTTAGAGAATCGAAGCTCTCGATTTATTACACCCGACCCTCTTCACTTACATTCACAGTGAGTGAAGGCACAATAAATCCGGTGTAATCAAGGTGATACTTCTGAAACGTGTTCCAGAATGCAGGAAATCTTCCGAGACATTCAAACCACACAGAAATCGCAATAGATAGGACGTCACGAAAGTTAGGAAAGCCTGTTTCCGATTGAACATTGAAGTAATAAATCAGCCCAGCGTCTTAGATTTTATGATTTGGAGCATCTGGTCCAATCACTCACTGTCGGCCTCTCATGTGATTCGTGTTGAAGTGACTGATCCCGTAGAAAGTTAGATGTATAAGCAACCTGACAGATGACTAAATCCCACTGAGGCGGTATTGTGATAATCAACTACTTTTATTATAATAATCATACTCTACCCCAACATGCCGAAAATGCCCCAATTCAAATGGTCATTGGTATTCTGAATCTTCAAACTACGAATCATAGTTCATGCTCGACGATGTGGTGTATTGAATCAGGAATGTGATGTATGCTAAAACTTCTGATTTGCTGAAAATTTTCAAAGCAATCTTAATACGGATGTGAAGAATTTCAAAGCAGTGTTTTAAACAATCGGGTGCATTTCATTAGAGAAAACGCCCCATTGGATCTGCCTGATGGTCGCTCATAAATTCACCCACTGAACAACCAGGTTAAGTTGGGCCAAGAACTGCTGATCAGCAGTGTGGTTATCTCGCCGTCAGGCTGGATGTTGCGACTAAAATCACGGAAACCAAATTACGTAAACTTGTGCTGACGGGTCCTCGAATGACGACTTCGCAGAAAAAAGTTTCAATCATCTTGTGAAACCATTCTCCCTCCAGTAGATTTCTGGTAGCATGAAGATGTTGAGTCAGTTCCAGTGGAAACTCCACCCAATCAGTGAGCATCAGAGCATATGGTCAAGACGAGAAGTGCTCACAACTACCACATCCAACAAATCTCCTGGGAAATTCAAACCTGCAAATTTTGTGTGACCAAACAATTTGCTTGGCTGAGAATATGTATGCCGTTGCCGGCTCTGTAGATTGCAGCTCTACCGATTATGGCACTCGGCGGTGAAAATACGTTTATTGACAAATATGCTGAGCACCGTATACACTTGCATAGTTGAACCCTGAGAATGTTTATCGTACCTGCAATAATAAGGCCACAATATAAACCATTTTGCTGATGTACATGCGGTCAGTCCCGGTATCCTTTTGGCGGTGCAGTCCACTGTCATTTGATGGTGTTTTGAAACCTATAAGAGTACGACCAAGTTAGAGTTATCCCACCAAGGCGAAAGCAGGTAAAAACTGATCAATTATTGCAAAATATTCTGACCGTAATATCCCTAAGATAAATTACAGTTTCGGCCGAAGTATCAATTGTGGTTCATTTTGTGTCCACAGGGCCTCTCCTGATGAACCCCGTTCTGCAAATGAACAAACAATCGATGAGCCACGAACTCTTCTGCGGAACCGTATTCAATTTAACGTTCCTTCTCAGAAACTCAGAGCTTGTGCGTCATTGGAACACAAATAGCCTCTGTGAAATGGGGAACGTCAAGAGTGCAACCGTTAAGTCGGTATATCGAGTATCTGCCAACCGCTGTGCCTAGCCTGAACGTTGGGTTATAAAGGTTTCACTTTCACCAGCACAGGATGCATCAACACCAAGGGGGGCCATTGGCTCACGAGACGTTGAAATTACAACTGTTGTGGTTGGCGGACTGATCAGAAACCGGGTGGTAAATAAAACGTATAGTTACCCGAGTTCGAAATGTGTCGACATATTTTCAGTGATTGGACCAGTCAAATAAAATACATCGGGCGGGTCGTTGTAACCACTTGTGTGCTCCGTTCAATTGCATTTAAAAGTTTCGATTTGCGAAGCGGTAATCACTTAGGTTTACCCGTCCAGTTATCAGAGCACTACAGTTAAAAGTAATCTGCTGAAAATCAGATTAAGTAAACAGAAGATTTATTACTGGGTACGTCTTAATAGTAACAATTTATCCACAGCAACCCTTTGGTATGCAGCCGCCATACTGCCCTGGGGAAGCACAAGTGCTCTGCGGTCGCCAGATCGACAATGCCTGAAGAATACTAGTCGAGATGCCGTGGCTGGATTCGGTACATAGTTGGAATTTTCGAGCTCCGACAAGTGAGTTATAATAAGCTCTTAAGCTACCTTAAACATCCGGAAACAATCCTTTACGGACGAAATGAATTCCAACCTTCTTTCAAAGGTTTGGTTTGCTGGGTGAATATTTTAGTTCATGTCCAGAATCACCAAAAGTTTCAATATTTTTTTATGTTCTGATTCTGAAACATCGGTTTAATCCCCACATCCTGCTCACTCTGTTTGAGTAAATGAATAAGGGGATGAATCTGAGTACTCAGTCGTTGACGTCACATACCATAACCAATTTTATTTCGATTATTTTATGATCCACATTGAGGATTGCACTGCTAGCTAGATAATAATTCATTTCATGTGGCTTTTTTTAAGTGTCGCATTTATGTCAGATTTTTGAGCTGCGAAAATTGGCTGCGCTCTGTAACCGGATGCCCGCAATCAACCGTGGTTGGTTCGTCCGGGGAACATTTAAATCGACGCCAAATTTGTTGCCATTGTCACCGTGGCAGTCAAGGTTTTTGCGTGGTTCTGCGTCTGTGTATGCAATTGGTTCTGATTTTCAAGCGTATCATCTGTTCCCAGGCTCCGCTCAAGATGTAATTCTGTTGTCGCTTTTGGAGCACTATTATTTGGCAAGCGTCTTGTTGCAACGTGCCAGCGCAAGAAAAACACGATTAATTGTGAAACCTTACAGTTTTTTCCGTGCACCATGCTCGCCTTAAAATGATGTTAACAGATTCCTCCTTTTTGCACCATCGGATGTTATCCTTGTCTCCTGCTCCATATATTATTCAATGGTTCGGCAGCGAAACGGTATCCAAAGTTAAGTAACGCGATAAAATTTGGTGATGAAGGGAGTCACAAGCCTTTGTGAGAAGGGACAAATTTTGTTTAGTGACAGGGTTCGTTCCAAACGTTTATGCTACCAGCGAAACAATCCGTGTAAAGGTCACTTTTGCCCCATTCCTTTCGCCAGTTAGAAACTACAAGATGAAAAATCTTACCTCTCAACCGTATGCTAACCTAATTAATGATTCATTGAATTTCCTCCACAGAAAATCCTGCGCTCGACGCTTACAAAATATGGAAAAACATGAACTTGAGATCATTCCAGGATACACGAGATTTTACACGATTTATGAGTGAAATTTGGCCTTCTCACAGACAAAATTGATCTTTCAAAACCAAAAATAATTTTTCGCTTCACATTTCAGCTCTTTTAGGATTACGCAGAGCTGATTCATCTAGTCCATACCAGGTAAAATTTCATAGGGGCACTAAAACTATAGGTGTGCGAGAAGCAGATAACGGTTAAGTGTTCGGATCATTAGCCTGGAAGTCCAGTTTTCGTTTCATTAGTTGCACGGTTCAAGTGCACCTCGATGGGGGTCGAACAGATGTATAGTGCTTCCTGTCACCCCTTACCGGGCGAAATGCTGATTGGGAATAGCAATACAGTTGTCATTTTGTCAACGGGAGGAAGGTTTTCCTTGGTGGTTCAAGTTCCTCGGAGCTCCTGATATCCTGCCTTTTAATCTCATGCGTAATTTCAAATTGTAGTAGGATACATGAAATTTATACACACACCAGGGACATACTGGTCATTTGTCCGATTCCAGACAGGCATGGCGGCATAGGGGCAAAACCGTGAGGCTCAGAGAATGCGTGGAATCTAACGAATGGGTTGTTTCTCCCTGTGGATGTGAGACGTGCTCCCAGCTCAAAAATTAACATAAGATGTCTTTGGGTCTTCGATCGAAGGCAGTTTTCTGAGAATCGAAACCGGTACAGTCTGACCGTGAATCCACGTCGAGACAGTTAGCAAACCGTTGTACGGGTGTGCACCGGAGTCTTCATTCGATGGAAGTGTGATGGCGAAAAACAGGCTTCAAGAAGTCCGTGTATGCCGGTGTGTTTGGCCGTTTAGTATGTCGTCTTCTAGGTAGCATTCAGGTCGTAAATAAGCTCAGTGTACAGGGCACAATGCGGAATGCAGTGATATGCGGCACCATTCTGCACAATGAGAAAGAAAATGAGAATATATTGGCAATTCGTGTGGTCTTGAACTTGTAATAATATTTCACCTAGACAACGTGATCTCCCGAACAAGGTTGAATTTTATCTCACCCGTGGGCAATTGCCTTCGGAATTTCAAAGTTGCTTAGGGACTCAAGATGCCTCCCTGGCCAAGGCTCTATATTAATAACGTGTTTCCAATTCACCCTCGAGAACTCGAATAGTTTTTTTCCAGGATAGGGTGTTCCGGCGATTGCTCAGTCCTTGTGCATGCTTTGGGCAATATGATAGCTGCATACCAGAACTGTGTGGCGGCTGAAATGTTACTGTTACTGTCATGTTCGCAGTATTCAAACTGCCAATTTATCACATGAATTTTTATCAGATTTTCTTTAACTCCAGTGTTGTGATGATTGAATGTGTGAACAACGCTTCCTGCTTCGCAAATTGAAGCTTTTAAACGTAATTGTACACAGCACGCATGTCGTTACAGGCACCGGTGAAATGCCTTTTTTCGACCGTCTAAGCACTGAAAATATATCGGGACTTTACAATTTATTCATCACCCGGTAGCTGACCTGTACGTCAAGCCCAACAATCGGCTTGCAAAGTTTCCAGCAGATATTCACATTCCGCTGGTGCCAGTGGAAATATGGAACCAAACAATGCAAGTGCGGTCCAAGTGAAACGATGTTGTTCCATGTTCGCAGTTCCACGTCTTAATCCACTCTAGCTGTAATTGTTAGAAAGTATCCAAATGAGGTCTTAGCTTGCCGGGCCCCTGATATGAGAAATTTTTGAAAATCATGTTATTCGGTCGTTTTCTCATCATCGTCAACATCGCCCCATCATACTCATCCTCATCAACATCCTCATCATCGTCACAATCATCATCATCACCTCCATCATCGTCATCGTCCGCGTAGCGTCAATGTTCGCTGCTGGTGCTTCGCTACCGTACAATCAGTTTTATGGCCGACCACTTACGGTAAGGTGGAGAATAAATTTGAATGCACAATAGATTCAGTTCCTACCTACAACCATCATTGCCGGATGCCTAAACCGACTTATCATAAAGTTGAGAACACATCCGAAGAGTTCAGGGATTCAATTATAGACAACCACAACCAAAGGCGAATGCCTCAAACCCTCAGACACTCAATCAGACAATCGAGGTAGAAATTGAAAACAGGAACAGCCATCTGCTTTTGAACCTTCAAAGAGGCATATATTTTAGTTCGTTTATATAAATCACAAAAGATAGCACCTTGTTTGAGAGCTTTCTGGGCACCGAATGCGTACCTTCAATTTCTAAATCTGTCAAACAAATCTCCGGTTTCCGTTATGATTTGGCATGCCCACCCAATTGCCGAGCTGCCTGGTGGTATTCCTTTGAGATGTCTTCAGCCGCCTTCCTGAAGAGGACTCTCACTTAATATGCTTAAGCTTTATGTGTGTATGTGGACTTATTCTTCTGCGAATGTGATGCCTTTAGTGTCGAAACATCACCTGAATCACTTTAAACTTTTTGAGTAGGTAAATGGGCGGATCAGTTTGAATAGTCAATCTCCGAACCTTCCCATCCACAAAAGGTTGTGGCCACGGGATCTTCATCCTGGTTACGGCACCAAACAGAAGGACGAATGCCTTTGCTGCGGAGTTAATTATTGGAAAGTTACAGTTACAGACGATTGGACATGATAGCAAAACTTGCATATTCATCATGTTTACAAAACTGAATATCCATCTTCTCCTTGAACGCGTCTCTTTGAATTTTTTCCTGGATCTTCTTTGACTGTTAATCGGTTGCAAGCAGATGCTATAGGCCGACTCCAAGAATTCCGTAACAGACCTCAGTTTTCAAGACACGCAAGGCGCATTTACGAGAACATATGTCACTCTCATACCTTCAACTATTAATACCACCATCCATCACATTGCTGATCTGTTTTCCCCCCGTAAACTCATTTGATATTTTTCTTGTTGTGGATTCGCAGACGCCAGATTGCACCAGTTTTGGTTCTGAGACAACTGCTTTTGTTCAAGGACGTGAAGATATCTTAAGTTAGTTGGATAAGGTACCCTTGCGTAATCCTAAAAGAGGTGAAATTGAGGTTGATAAGTTACAGCTATATTTAGAAGAACGTCTCAGTCTGTTAGAAGGGCCAATTTCCACTCGTGAATTTAATAAGATCCCGCGAATAGTCAACTGTGTTCACGTTCGTGGTGCTCGATACCATCCCAGCATACGAAGCAGTATCTTTTGAAAAAGAAATTTTATGAATCAGTAATTGATTGAAGAGTAAGCCATTTAAAGTTGAGTTTTCTAAATTGATGACAGAATGCGGCGAAAATGAGCTTCACGCGGTTTTTTCTCGTGGTACAAATATAAGCGTTAATTTGAAAAGGTCCAGTCACCAAACGAATACTTTTCCATAGTCGCAGCTATTAGTGAGTTACGTCAGCAAAGAATTTTATCACATGGATAAAATATGTCTACTGCTTCACCGTCGAACCGCTAATAATTACTAGGCAGGAGACAGAGGATAACGTGAGCTGGTGCATGTGAAAACAGAATGATTTCACGAGTAATTTTGTTTTTTTCATTCGTTACCAAGTTGCAGCATGATGTTTTCTAACAGCGATTGCCCCCAAAGCGGTAACAGGAGCACATCACGATAAGACCGACAACATATGCTTACGCGGGTCGGATTCTGTGATTGAAGAATGGTTGACGCATTGTCAAGTCTAAAGAAGATGTGATCGCACTACTGCTCAGCAGTACTTGGCCAGAGTTTTATTGGATTGTTCAATACAGGGATTAAGGAACGAACATGATATCCGTACTGGGAAGGTAAGCATAGAAATAGGTTCGCTGGATAGCTTCAGCACATCGTAAGTTTTGGCGTGCATAACATTTCCTGATTCGACAGTCCATACTGTCGAGTGTGGACTGGAATTCGAAGTTCGCAACTTCCGGTTTCCAATAGTCAGTTGAGCATTTTTGACATGTAAGCGTATACTGCGATAAATATTGGTAAAACTAATTCGATCATCGAAGTCGCTAGTGTGCAAATCACTTCAGTAAGTAAGGAGGTGTGGTAATTGATTACCGTGGAGGAGTAAGCCCGCGTTCTGGTGCGCCGCGACCGGATCAATTTCTGGACTAATTTGCCGCGCACTTGTTCAACCTTCTGCTTGCGGTCCATCAAACAGGTTCAGAATATTAACGGTATTTTCATAGCTTATTTCTCCGAACTTTTCAAGCAAGCGCTATTAACACTATCAGGGGTGTGCAACATTTATCAGCGCGCGAAACCGGATACATGGAGATGCTCATGAAGTGTGCGCGGTGACTATCTTCTTGAAGTGGAGACCCCTTCTGGCTTTGAGCACAACCATCCGATACACACTGGATCACGTATGGCGATTTGTTACAATCGGAGCTTGTCTTGATACTGGACCGGCAAGTGGCCCGTTCTTCCGACCGATCGAATGCAAAGTATACTTCCTGGATGGAGAAGTGCTCGTGGACGCCATCAAATGAGCAGCTTTCCTAAAATGTCTTAACCTTCCTACTCACTCAGAGCGGTCGTGATGGCTACGTTTTCAATTTTCAGCTGACACACATCCGTCAGCGTGGAACCTCATTTTAGGATTTACCCAGTGTCTTCATATCGAAAGTATTTTGTCCTTGTACTCCTTTCCAGAAAAGTAGCAAATAACCAAACGTTCACGGGAAACCATACGTTGGATAATGCGTATCAAACGTTGAGCTTGCTTTTACCAGAACTCCTAGCTTGTGCATCGGCCACACCGACCTGAAGACACAAGGAAATGAATAACAACAATACCGCTTTACCTGACTGTTAGTTTACAGCCGTTCCAATTTCACAGTATAGGAAGCATTATTACCGTGGAAGTCCAACCAGGTGTTCAGTAACCTGTAAAGCCACCCGTGTTGGCAATGTCTCGACATGTTTTCAGTGCTCGAACCGGTCAAGTGCTCGCATTTGAATTCGCAGTTTGGTAAGAGGTAATCACTTGAGTCCAACTGTTCGTTCATCACAGCACTGGAGTTAAAGATAGTCTACTAAAATTCAAGGTGGGAAAACGGCATTTTCTATACTGAGAACAATAATTATAATAATAGTTCACCCTCAGTATGCAGCAGCCATATTTCCAGAGGGAAGCAAAAAGAGGTGACTAATCGCTAGATGTCTTAAGCCCAGACAGAATAATTGAGGTGCCCAGGCTGGATTCGAAACACTGTCAGTAATGGAAAGCCCTATGTACCGAATTATCTCGAGCTCCTAAGCAAACTTGAACGTCCGAAAGCAATTTTCTACGAATGAGTTGAAGTGTCTTATTTTGTGTGAAATATTATTACAAGTGCAAAATCACATTGATTGTCAATAATTTTCCCCTACTCCTCCAACCGTAATTGCATTTTGAGAAAAAGCGCAAAACATACAACAACCAATTGGCATATTGGCGAAGTCATTATTATCATCATCATCAATATAGCAGCATGGTGTCACGCATACCCTGAGCATTGATGCTTCGCTGTGGTACAAACCTGATTTATTTGAAAGCCTGATTGTGAAGGGAAGTATAAAGATGGACGGTGAAGTGACTTAGGGCTAGCTCACTTTGATCATAATCTAGAACTCCCACATCCAAGTATTTATTCAGACAACCTGGATAGCGACCCACAGAAAAAACGCCAGGAACATCGACTAACAGACCCGGCCTGCGAAATTTCCAAATTGATTTATTTTCCAAAAAGACTCAACATTCTGCGACCGATGGGAGAGAATTTCAGCCTCCGAATGAATTCCGTCATGTTTTACAAAATTATTGCAAAACTTTTTTTTAATTTTTAATCTGGGGTTTCAAGAAATATTTGAGGTGGATTTGATGCTCGGTCCAGATTACCGTTCTCTCAGATGATAGGCTCCTTTGTGGTATTTATTTATGCAATTTCGTCACCACTGTGGAAGAAACTCTAATTTTGTACGAGGAAGCCTTGTTACTGGACATAGATTTATCGTTCGGTGAATATGATAGGCGTTTGTTGCGCTGGGTACCGAAATAACACTCGGCGAGCTAAACCGCTTACTCGTCGTGCGACCGGGTAGCGTGAAGGTCAGTCCGGGTGAGCTGAGTTCCAAATAGATCCAACAACCCAGTTTAGTTTCAGTGTGATGCTTACTTTTGAAAATGTATACTACTGTTTTCCCGGCATCTCCGCACCCGTTCCAACCAGTACACACGAGGGATTCGTTGGGTTCATGTGGTGCAAATCGTAATTTGCCTTGGAAGCACACCATCGATTTCACGACAATGAAGGTTTTGGTACAAAAATGGTTGCCCAGTTGGCATGCGCGGATTGCTCCCGCCTTTTCCAACGAAGTGTTGTCCACGATTACATCGCCGGCACGCACACAACACCCAGCATTATGTAGATAAGCTTGACTGAGCGAAGTATTCAGGTACCCATTGGTCCTAACAAGGATCACAATCGCTGTTGCGCCCGGTTAGCCATTTATCTCCATCTTGGGGCACGAATACTGCGCTATCCACGAGACTAAGGCGGTATTGCCTTGGTTGGATCGGCTATCAGTATCAAAAGCAGACTACGCGTGCTTAACTGGTAAGGACAAGAGGACGATTCATCATCAACATTCGGCCAAATGGTGGATTACTATTCAAAAGCCGATGACTACAGCGTCCGGCCTAGACGAACCGTGGATTGCGCCGTATCACTCTTGAAATCCCACGCTGACATCTCGCTTGTTAGTGTTGACCTTCTGGCATTTACCGGAAGGTTTCAGTCAGGCATCATGACACCGAAGCAATCCTGTCGCTTATGGACATTTACGCCCTCAGGGCATTTCCAAACACCTGGAAAACTCTATCCCGACCCCGCCGAAAGTTGGCCCATGGGATACCGGTCAGCCGAAAGCAGACCCGCCGAGCCAGTTAAGCCCATAACTTCAAAGACGGAAAGATGCTGCGTCCGCTGTAATGAATGAGTCATGTAAGGATTTGTACAAAGGTAACTGCGGCCTACTTGCGGACGCAAGTAGGAAACAGTTGCTTTCAGGACCAAAACACGTGGATAGCCGGCCAAGTCGGGAGTAGTGCCATCCGACTGGAGCGTAATCGAGCCAATTACAGGAGGGGAAGTCGGCGTACGATCGGTTCAATGGGCAATTCGTCCCGAGGCCTGGACACGCTCACACACAGGATGCTTCGCTCGTTCAATGCTTACAGGATCGCTGACCGTTTCGACCTAATGGGGGTTGTCCCCCAAAATGTATCGTGCCTTATTACCCTAAATCCATAGATCCTAATCCCGATTTCACCGTATCGAATGAGACCGATCTCCGTATCATCCATTCTGGTTCGATGCTTTCCTGAGGTGCATGTTGATCGCTGAAGTCGTAGACTGTAAATGCCGCAATTACAGTTTGTATTTCTGCATTGGGATGGCTTTTTAGAGGCTATATAGCTTCTGCATAACCTGCTTTGTCACCCTTCAGCGACTGGTTCTAATCTCAGCTTGGCGTTTTTCGGTAACTCGAAAGCGTTAGATTTGGTTTCGCATTACACAATCATCAGATCTGCCGAGGCTGGAGCACCGCCAATTATAGTTTGATGCTCCGCGCAGTCGTCTGCGTATCCTGCAGCGGTTTTCCACAATTCGGGGATTCGTTACCACAGAGACATGAAGCAATGAGGTACACTCATTTCATGACTATTTATTCTGGAAATGGTTGAGGTTCTTGGATTTTCGATTCCGCCACTGGGGTACCAGGTGCGTGAAATCCTAGTAGATGGTTTTGCCTTTGCTGACGACGACAGAACGTCAGACATGCCCTAAAGAGAAGTTTGACGCCGCTGATTGCATGAGCTTGCATGAAAATGAACCCCTTAAAGACGAAAGTGATGGTTATATGTGGGGATAATAAACATTGGGCAACAGCAGTCTTCGTGGAACCTCTGCGCTTCGTCGAGACACTCATCACTCCTCTGGGTTCGATAGTCACGTTACATATTTCGGCGTTCCCTTTACTTTAAAAAGGAGTCTTCAACCACTGACAGCGCCTGCTCAAACTGCAACGGCGTCTGACCCGTGACCAGCTGTAGCCGCACCAAAGGATGGAGGTCACCAGGGACTACCTGATACCGAGCCTGGCATATTTGCTCTTGCACAGCCAAGCTCACCGATACACGCTCAGAGTATTAGACAACCACACAGGCAATAAATTTTTGGCTGGTTACATTTACCGAAGGACCATCAGATCAACTACATCCACGCCGGAAAACTAAATGGGGACTTGGTGTCACAAGTTCGAGTGCAACACTCCCGATGCAGTGAAGAAGGCATATTGAAACGCTCCTTTCTATTCAGTGCCATGTACTACGCAACGTGGTCAAGGATTCGGGTTCTCAGCCTTCCGATAAACGTCTATGCGTAAACACCAAAGAAGAGCTGATGGCCACTTGAAGTAATAATCTGTAGAGGATCGTTGACGGTAGCAATTTAGGAGGGTTGTTCGTTACGCCTAAGTCACAACGATAAGTTGTATTCCGAGAACGAATATTCCCTCGGATATTTATCCGCAGTATCCATCTTCAATGCAACTTGCTGAGGACGAGAGTTAGAAGCGCTCCGCGTGACGACATGGTCATATGTCGTAGAAACTGTGACCATTCGAAGAGTTTGGTGCATATTTTACAGTCCTGCTGGAAACCGTTTGACTCCAAATGTGCTCGTCATAACCGGGTTGCAAGGAAACTTGCAAAACCGCCCTGTCGACTTGGATACACTGTCTTCGGGGAGTTGGGAGCTCTTATTTTGACATCCCTCATCAAATCTGACCTAATCGCTGTTAGAAATCACCAACCAACTATAATAGACGTCAAAATAATGTCGGATGAGCACAGAGTGACTGTGTGGAATGGGATGAAGCGGAGGTGTAGTGCTGATGAATACTCCCTCGCCATACTCTTAGATCTGTTTGAAATCGGTTGTGATTTCGACTTTTGAGTCCAACAAGTGATGATCATCTCGTACCGTGGGATATGCTATCCTCAATCCGCCAAACCTGTCATCGGACTGTAGCTTCCTAAGGTCACAGAGAATGGCGTGCGTTTGCCTAACGTTATAGGCTCTGCGTAATTATGACACGTTTATGCGTGGTACATGGCGTGGAATGTACACTTTTGCCATTCAATCTCACACCAGATCCAGAGCACTCTCTGTTCGCTGTTTAATTGTTGATTGTGCTTGCGCTTACCACACCATGAAGAACATTTAATATAATCTGTTCTTTCTTCGGTTGTTGGCCTTTACGTGCGTGCTTCCATATCAAAATTTTCAAATACTTTGGGACTCATCTTATCTGACTGCAACCGTTGGTGGCATGAATGCAAATGAGATGTTTCTCACATTTCTCTCATATTATCCTGCTAGCCTTTCACTCGCATTCACTTTTTATGTTTTCAAAATGAATGGTGATATATACGACATAGTGGGAACATTTCTGGGTAACACTTATTTAGAAAACTAGGTCACCGAACTACCTAAGTTTTAAAGCCCAAGTTAGTTGTTCAGGCACAACATAAAGGAGACGTACTGCTGATACTCTGCGGTGACAGGCCAATTGTGAGGTTCGCGAAAGCCTTCTGTATCCCGGATGCGATAAGGCCAAATTTTTTATACCCGATCTTGGATTAATCGTACAAAATAATCCCGATAGAGCCAACACTTTAGAGCTGTCGTTGTTGACGAAAACACTCTAAGACCACTAAATATGGCAAAGTGGAACAAAAGTATGTTAAGCAGTTTATTCATACTACTTATATCAAGGAAAATGGAACTTAGTTGAATATTTGTGGAATAAAGCGTTTCAATTTTTATACTTTGAATAATTTCAGGGAGGAATAGGGACATTTTCTTCCACCGGCTTTCGTCTACAAGGTGTTCACTTCTAGTCATATTTCGCTGGGCGGGATTCAGATTGCATGATTGTTATTCAGGCTGAGAAGCATGTGATCTTCACCTTTTAGTGTGCACGCGGAACTCTGCAGTATACCGAGGGTGGCTGGGTGAATCTACCCGTAATTCCCATTATTAATAGGACAATGATTCTCAACCATACTGGTAACAAATAACAACTTGGAAAAAATTCACAATTTTGATGATAAATTAATTATTTTATTTGAGGGTTTGAAGGCTCCTAATGGCGATAGAAATAAAAAAAATATTGGGTAGTGTTTCTTTGTGCGATCGCTGGCAAATTCCGTGATGCTCATGTTTCAAGTCATCCCTGGAAAACCGATAATTCGTGGGTTATTTGGACGTCCAACTTTCTTGACTTTTGGTGTACCTTCGGCCACAACTCAAATTTATGACCTGTTTGAAGCCAAATACTTGTGAGTATGCTTCTTGCTCAGTCTTATTTGTTAGACTGAAACTCACTGTTACTTGGTGGACATTTGTTTCGTATGGGTGGCTACCGGGTGGTCATCTTAGGAAGAAGTCTTTGATGTGCTTTAACGCCGACGCTGAATGTCTTTATTTGGGCCAGATATCCACATGTCAGGATTGCTTCGAACACTTGTATAATTCATAATCTGGTGACACAGTTATTCCTACTTAGATGTAAATAGCCGAGAAGTCTACGGATTCCGACTCTATTAACTTCATATGCCAGACTCACAGGTATCACTGGGCTAATACAAGAAATAACGTTGATGGATAGACATCTGTTGACGAAAATGCTTGAGAGTCGCTTCAATTTACTGGTGTTCGCGATAACTGGTTTTGAGGGAGTTGAAGTAAATACTAAGCAGTGGATATGATAACTGCATACTTGTTCCTGAAAATATTTCCTCCTAAACTGTAGTATAACTCTGTTCAAAGCTCCAAAATTCTGTTCAGCTCTAAACCAAAGTTTTGCTGTCATTTGTCGTGAACAATGCGCATTATCAACAAACAGGGCATAGCTCGTCAAACAGATAATCCGTCATTAAGAATTTACAGATAGTACACCTGGTGACTGCGGTAGACCGAGTATTTTGCTGGTTCCCCTTGTTGCCAAGTTATGAAATGTTTTATCATGTGTGTGGACAGTGATGTGTGTGGGATATATACATGGCTTACGCTTTTTATCAAGCTTTTCCGTTGTTATTTGATGAAGGGCACAACTACCCAGAATTCAATTTCAGAACCTAAATCACATTATCATGTATTTTCGGGCTTCTCCAGTTAACAATTCTTAGAATGGAGTTTCTAACAACCTTCGAATGTATTCCTTGTCTTATCTACTCATAGATTGTTGGTAGTATGTAGAAGTTGGATCAGTTCCAGTAGCGATTCTGTCCAATCGGTGGGGACAGTCTATATCGCCAAGCCAAGAAGGCTAACAACTATCGGGTTTCACGAAACTCCAGGCATCGATTCGAGGATCAGATAGAGTGCCTGTATGATAATGTATGTGCCGATGCCCGTGATGTAGCTCCCGCTTTTATGAATTACTGACGTGGACATGGATTTACCGTTCGGTGAATATGATGAGCGTGTGTGCCTTTGTTGCGCCGGGTACCGAAATATCAACTGATTCATTGCAAACTACTTACCATGATTAGGTGGATGAACACGGGGACCAATTTGAAGCTTCTGTCGTGGACGTCGCCCACTTGATACTAAATTACTTCAATGTTTCCAGATACACATCGGCGGTCGCAACGAGATATGCTATCCCAATGCTACTGAATTACTAACTAAGTTCATGTGGCATGGGTCAAGTATCGTACATTCCGCGGAGTTTTGAGATGCGAAAATTGGCCGTGCTCGAGCACTGAGTAGTCGCGATAGCATTTGGATAGTTGGCTGGGAGAGACACATAAATCCGCACTGAAACTGTTGCCACGGTCATTCTGACAATGAGGATTGTACCGTGGTACTGCATCTGTAGACGCAAATGGTTGTGACTGTCAAGTGTATCATCCGTTCCGATCCGCTTAATATGTGCTCGTGTTGTAGCTTTTGGGGCAGTCATTTATGAAAAATATCACATTGAGACGTCGCAAAGTATTAAAAAACGAGCCTACTGGTGAAAGGTTACTGTTATTTTCCCGTGTTTTTGACTATCCATAGAACAGCGTGAGCAACTCAATCGGCTTTCGGCCATGTGTCATCCTACCATCTGCAGTCTCGTCATTTACGCAGCGGTTCGTCGGTGAAACGTGGACGAAGTTGATTGATTTGATGAAACTCGGTGATGGCAAATTGTGTGACAAAAGTTTTGACCATGGACAAGCTTTTTTTGATGACAGGAAATGTCCTGTCTTTGCGTGACGGGACTGCAGTAGTATCAAGCTTTAATCATGCACGTTATTCTTGGATTTTGTGGGGCGCGCATTTTTGCTGATTCCCAATTAGAATGAAACCACTTAACACTGTCTCAGCGTAGATTGTCCTCAGTGGTAAGTGGAAATCTCTACTGAATATGATGAAATCTCCTCTTACTCAAAAATCAGCAAAAAAAAGTGAGAATGACTTCACCGGATTGAGAACTTTTTTTCTAAAATGTCGCCTCTAGGGGCGCCAGTCAACACGTAACCACGCGATGTGGCTTTCGTTGATGAATGATCAATGGTGATACGTCCTCTTTTAGAGAGAGTTAATCACACTGACGAAGAGCCGCTCGAGGCCAACTGCTCGTGGTCCAGTGCTGCAACTACAGGATTGACCGTCACGGGTTCGTTTCGGGACAACCTGGGATTTCGTGAGATGCCCACAGCTCATAATTTTCAGCTAGGATGAAACGAAATTGCAGTGCATTTCACCTTTTAAACACTCACTGATTTTCTTCCAAGAGGAACTCTCCAACAACGACTCGAAACTATTTTCGTGCCATCGAAAATAGGGAACTGCATCTCTCCTTGATATACTCGTAGGACCCTCGAGCAGTTTGAAAACCCTATCTGAGAGAAGTCCGCCTCGAATTAGTGTCTGACACTGAATACCGAGAAAACATACGCGTGGTTTTGGGACACACAAACGATCGGGTCTTTTCTGCCTACTTCAATCCAGTGAACACAATATCGCAAATAGGGGACTGCATCTCCCCCTAGTATACTCGTAGAACCTATGAGCAGCTTGAAAACCTCGGCTGAAAGATGTCCGCCTCGAATTAGCATCTGACACTGAATACGAAACAACCTACGCGTGGGTTTTGGGACACACAAACGACCGGGTCTTTTCTGCGTAATTCAATCCATTGAACACATTTGTTGACGGGAAACGCCTACCAAGTAGGTTGACTGCTCAAGTTACAGCTAAATCATGTCAGACAAACTGCGAGGAACCACTTCGATAAATGCGATAAAATGAACCGTAAATAATATCAACGCACATGTCCAGTCATATCAAATGTTTATATTCGATAGGAAATTCGGTTTTGCATGCGCACTAGATGTTTGCCGACATTCCCACACGTCCTCTTTGTGATAGAGAAAATACCTGCGAGCCCATATCGCAGCACCCGTTTACATTCCGCTGCAGTGACCAGTTGAATCGTGATGCAATGCACTTGGAATTGGCTGGATACCGTCGCGTAACAAGCGACTTTATCCGACTTTGGCAAACCATAGGTCCTTGATAGTTACTGAATCGTGGCACCCAAATTGAAGGTGTCGAAAGTTACTGCCGAATTACTCACCCAACATCTAGACCTCGTCTAGTGAGTGGTGGAACAAAATGACTCTGGGAGACCGTCAGCATCCACGAATATGTGATCCAAATCGAGAGGCTCTTAATTTGCTTGCTCGTTGAGGGTAAAAGAAACAGAATATGTTTTCTACAGTAAAAAATCAGCCTACTTTATACACCTCAAACACGGTTCATTTGGACCAATATGTTTCTTTGTTCGCAGCTCAACTTATATATCCGCGATAGCTGTGTATGTTGAGATCATGTGTTTGCCAGGCCCCTGGTCTGAGAAAGTGATGAAAATCAAGTGATTCGGAGTTTTCTCATCATCGCTATCATCGTCACCATCATAATCATTGAGGTCGATGTAGCATCAGTGTTCGCGTATGGTACTTTGCTGCCGTACGATCACTTTTTAGGTGGACGAATTATTGTAAACAAAACAACAGAGCTGAATGCTTAATGGATCCATCTCAAGCCTACCACCGTCATCTGAGGATGCCTGAACCACCAGACGCTCATTCAGACAATCTGGATGGAAACGGACAACAGGAATGCATATGAGAAGGTATGGCAGCAATATCATTCAGAGTAGTCAAAGAGGCTTATTCAGTTTAAAAGAAACACAAAAGGCAGCAACCGGTTTTGAAGATAATGAGGCTTCGAATAATTACTGTCAATCACTACAAAATATTCGTATGTTCCTAATGACGTTTCGTGGAAATATTTTGGTGTGCATATAGGGACTAGTCATGGTTACCGCTCAACCAGATGCTCAGTTGTTTGTTATTATACGTTTGAGAAATTCTCGGCGGCCTTCCTGAAGGAAAGTCTAATTTCATACGGGGAAGCCTTGTCTCTGAACGTGAATTTACTCTTCTGTGAAAATGATGAGTATTAGGTTAGGTTTTGAAGCCCCTATCGAGTCACCATAAACTGCTTACCCAGATAGAGAAGGTGAATAAGGGGATCAATTCGCGTAGTTAGTATCGGGCGTTATATGGATTATTCAAAATATTTTTCTCAATATTTTCAACTTCACATTGGTGGTTGCTACCAGATCAGTTACTTCTATGCTGTGGCGAGAGTTATTTGTTTTATACCAGAAGAAGATTCAGGCTGACATGCACAGGCAACTCATAGTCTCTTTCTTACTATCACACTTCCATCGATTGTAGACTTCGTCGCGCATCGGTACAGTCAGCATCTTCAGTACACCAAATGGACGACGGGATGAGGTAAAATTGCCTTTCACACAGATTGGCCTGCTGGACTTTGACTGGGACAAGCCCTGTCACCAAAGGAAAACTTTTCGATTGTCACGAAGATTTGTCACTCACAACACCACCGTGTTTGTCCCACGACCTCACTATATTCGGTCATATCCAAGTTAGAGCGGGAGCTGTGAACGAAGTACAATATTGATCCAAATGAACCGTTCTGCAGTGTATCAGAAATTCAGACCACACTGCGTAGAATGAAGCAGGACTCCGCGTAAAATCTTGGTTGACAAGAAGACGGTAGCATTTAATTTGGCGCGAAGGACAGCCAGGGATAAGACTATCTCATATAAAATTAGAGTTTCTTTGAGAGAGGAGGCCAAAATCACACAAAGGATCACTACCAAGAAACTCATTTTTAGGGTGAGATGTTTCCAGTGTTTCAAATTTTTGCAATTACCTGGTTTGAACGTAGAATGTTTTAATGTAGAGTTTTATCAATTGGCGGTACTTTTCCAGAGCCCTAAATTCTCCTAAAATCTCTCGCAACCATCGCATATCTAAGAAGAGTTTCATCAAACCAAATCAAGCTGGAGATGCCACAGGATTTTCACGGATTCACGGATTGATACACAGGATCGAGGCTTTCGCCCAAGTTTCCCGGGTCGGTTTTGTACTTCTCGGTCAGTGGCTGTCGTTCACCTGAAAGGCGCAAGTTTAAAAAGGGTGCACCACTGCTCTTTATGTTCTCTGCGCGGGGCAGTATGATGGCCAGCGCGAGGATTCGCATAAATAAATGTCTAATAGCCCTTTAAATTGGGTTCGAGAAGGAGCATGTACAACCGTCGGAGGAAGGTCATTCCACGCAGCTACTACCCGAAATAAAAAAAACGTTTTGTCTAATGAATGTGTGTGCTCTGAGCTTGAAGATTTTCTTACTATGTCCTCGCCGCGTGTTTGCTCGGCCAACGGTAAAAAACCTGTTTGCCAAGCTTTGTTCAAACAGGGCGTAAGTAAGAATTAGGTCCCCCCGGAGGCGACGGTACTCCAGGGGAA
>NW_008752094.1:196014-207328 GCF_000715545.1 Opisthorchis viverrini | reverse complement strand
ATCCCCTCCAAACGACACATGGACGCACTTTTCATCATTCAGAGGAAGGTGCCAGTCCGACGACCACTGCTTGGCAGCGTCTACATCCAGTTGGAGGGCACTGGCATTGGAACTCCAGGATTTCAAGTCGTCCGCAAAAAGTAAACATGGACTCGCAAGAACGTCTGGGAGGTCGTTGACGTAGATCGGAAACACGAGTGATCCCAAGACGGAGCCTTGAGAAACTCCAATGGAGAAGAGTAGGTCGAGCCTATTCTCAGTCGGAATGATCTGTCTGATAGGAACGCCTTGATCCAGCGAAGGATTTTACCTTGAATCCCGTAAGACTCGAGTTTGTGAATCAGCGGGACGTGTGAGACCCTATCAAATGCTTTTGAGAAGTCGAAAAATATGGACAAGGCTTGCCTTTAATGTTACCAGCATTCTTGTTGTTAGTGCCTATTCAGGTTGCCTGAATTCATGCTTGGAGTAGTAGACACCAAGAACGATGGTAGTTAGCGAACACCAAGTCATTTCACTGGCGATCATGATTCTACTCCTCACACTAAGGCTTTTAAATAAATAATGGTTGTATCCCACAAATCGTCAGTGTTCAACATTTATGTCATGCTCTCGTGGGCGATGATGATGATGATGAGAATTATGATGATGATGACCATGGCGGTAATGATGATGATATGCCACGAAGACGAAGGTTAATTGGTTGTATTTTGTTATGCAGGCTATCTCAAGGTTAATTGGTGGTTATACGTTGAATGTCAAACACTGCTTATAATACTTCTCATAAACAAGTCTAGTGGACATGAGCACACAGCGAAAAGTAGAAATACGCGATACCGTTCTTCAGAACCGGAATATAAGAAAAATGTCGACACTTTGTGCGATTTTGTACCTGTAATAAAATTTTCACCCAGGCGCAAAACCTTCGGAAGAAGGTCAGACTTCAGCTTATCAGTAGTAAGTTGCTTTAGGAAGTTCAAATATCTTGGGAGCTCAGGATAGTTGAGTCACTGGGCTGGAAACCACTGATCGTGTTTCCAAACAAGCCCTGCCCACAATTAAAAATTCTTCACATGTTCTGGTGGGCATTTTAAATTCTACAGTGCACTGTGATAAAAACGGGTACTGCTGTTGCGTATTTCATATAATTTAATTATGAATGGGTAGTAAAGTTTCATCCGCATATCACGGGAAAGGAAATTCTGCTACTAGCATCCCGGATTCGGAAAATTGAAAATGAGAAACATAAATAACATGATGAAATATCGGGAAAACCTTCTGCTGAATTGAGATAGCCCATTTATTTCTTCTACTTTAATTTCCTTGTATTTTAGTGTAAAGAGAGATGTAAATTCCTTGGTTCAACTCTTCGCGTGACCTTCGGGTTCCCCTATTTAATTCAACCAGAAACGTCGTCAAATAATCGATTTACGCAAAAAATAAATACTCAGCGGTTGAGGAGTTTCCGTTTGGAGTTCAGTTAGTTTGTTAAGCATCATCTTGACGCACTGCAAACAAAAATTTGCCGAATACACACCCCCTATGACCTTTAAATACGAATTCGATTTAATGTTCTCATGGAGCAAGGTTTGCGGTAAAGGTACTTAAGAAGCCAGCTGATAGGTGAAACCGTTTTTCGGACTCAATTTTCTGCTCAGTAAAGTTCCAAGCACATAGACCCTCGGTGAAATGATACACATTTGTCCCAGAAAAGCACAGGTATTCAAAGTGCGCACATTGTTGAAAGAGCTTTGCCCAAATGATCAGTCATTGCCCAAAGTGATCAAACTAGCAGATCACACATTGATTAGCACAACCTTCGTACCGCAGACCTATTGGACTTGAGATGAAAGGCTTTTTTCGCACTATCGCCCTAAATGTGTAAGGCAAAGTTTGATTCAAAGGAGGCGCTTAGTATTACATCCCAGGCACATGAAGCCACAACTAAGCCAGATATGTTGCGTCACACGTGGCTTCATATTGCGTTTTTGTTCTGCACCAACCATGTTGCAAGTTTGGAAGCCGCTGGCGTGCACAATTGGCCATCCATATTTAACAACAAGCCGTCACATACTGGATCATCTTTGTCGCTGGTTCCGACTCCTGGATAAATTTTCTCAGTTGGGTTTCCTTTGTTTGATGCTTAAACGTTTATTCCATCCTCCACACGAAAGGATTATCAAAGTGGATATTTGCACTTATGGTGCCCCAAACACTTTTATCCTACTAAATTTGCTCGATGGCCGTATTGTTCCACTGTAAAAGGAGGTGGTTAGTTGCCAACTACTGGACACATTTTGTAACCGGTGTTCGTATTAGAAATTCTGACCGTTCGTTGATTGATACTGTATCCTCTATCTTGCATGAAAGCTTGCCCAAGCTTCGAGGGGATTCAGAGTGTTGTCCGAGACCCAGTACTTGCATCTGTTCTTTGCACAATTCCACAAGCGTGGTGCCCGAGCATCTGGCAGACAGCACTCTGCAGTAGAAGTTAACGTCAGACGTCTCCGTTTCCGAGCGGGATGTCGATACTGGTTGTGATAGGCTTGTTAACTCTAGGTTTCGAGCGTTTCTCAATGATCAGCTGAGTTGTGCTCAACATTCAAGTACAGTAATCGTTCAGCATATATCAGCGAAGAAAAAAGTTTGATCCTGCTGCAGAACGGATGACGCCACATAGCTAATGTCCATGTCGTCTGTCGTTGTTGCAGGTTGGTTTGATTAATGGAGCGCCACATGGCGAAGCTGCTTCGGTTGTTCCGAAAGTTACTCCAGCCGGTCTTCAACGCCTAGCTATCATGGGCGTCCGCCTTTGCCCGTACTTTTTGGCTCCGGTCGTGTACCCACCCAACTGAGTCACGGAAGCGCTAATTCTGGCCTATTGTACATTCACGCTTTCGAAAACCACAATATTATACCAGCTCTATAGAGGAGAATGTCGGTAGCTCAGGTGGCGTAGATGGTCTTTGACTTGCTCGCTGAGCTGGGCAATTTGGTTGCAAACGTTTCATCACCAATCGAGGTGACATCACCAGTGCGTAGTTATGCGTAGCGGGGGGTTAGTGGTGGGTTGGTTAGCACAACCACTAACCCACCGCTACGCACAACTACGCACTGATGATGTCACCACGATTGGTGATGAAACGTTTGCAACCAAATTGCCCAGCTCAGCCAGCAAGCCAGTAAACGTTTTCGCTTACTCGGTTTGTTGGATTGAACAGACAAGGCAGCCGGATGGATGATACCACTGGCGGCCGATGCGGCATGGGATTACCTGTAGGCGTTCAATCCAATGTTGTAATTCGGCTGTGCTGCTAACAGTGTCAGGAGGAATTTCCTCAACCGCGAAGTCGTTTATTCGCGAACAACAACTAAGAATTTAAAATTATTGAACACGAAAGTAAATGGCCCATTCAA
Organism: Opisthorchis viverrini; assembly: GCF_000715545.1. Classification (NCBI taxonomy): domain Eukaryota; kingdom Metazoa; phylum Platyhelminthes; class Trematoda; order Opisthorchiida; family Opisthorchiidae; genus Opisthorchis; species Opisthorchis viverrini. The sequence continues at coordinate 203,911 of NW_008752094.1, read as the reverse complement.
AGATGAATAGTCTTAAAAGTCTCAAAAGATTGAGCATTACGCTGTTGAAAACGGACACTGTAAGCAGCTCCACAAGTTTCGTAGTAATATCCGTCTTCCATTAGATGCGGTGCGGGGCTTCGTGAAGTCTGCATGCTACCCGCATGCCCCGCCAGTAACGTCCGCTGTAACACCGGGACACCCATGTATTGAAAGGTGGCCATTTAGTGCCTTCGATTAATGCCTTTGTCGCAAGTGCCTAGTTGCACTGGTGGATTTCCAGATTGGTGGTTTACTGTGCAGACGGCCAGCGGAGTAAATCCAACCCACAATATGGACAATTCCACCCAAATGACCAAACTGGCAAAAGTCGAACACGAACACCCTTTGATGATCTTTAAGGAGTCGGTTTTATCTGGAATGATCGTAGATGAAATATCATCCGTGGTCTTTAGGATGATCGCAGTTCTAAGTTAGACACACTGTGTTCTAAGTTAGACACACTGTGTTTCAAGAAATGACAAACCACCGTCACTTAGTCAACGAGCGACCAGCAGTCAGATGCATTCGAGAAGAACCTCAACAAAGAATAGAACAATCGGACAGCACAACGATTCTTGCGCCTATCCAGCTAGCATTCTGGTAAGGGAAAACTCGCAACGTGTGGCTTACTCGGCAGTATTTGACGGTTCCACTAACGTGAACTTTTGAACTTATCCCAAACGTGAACTGCAAATATGCGGTGCAAATCGTAGTAAGTTTCAACTCCGGTTTCATTTTGCTTGCATAGAGATAACCAAAATTTAACTTCCAACAGCAGTGCGGCACTTCTTATGAGACAGGTCATACTATTTTTCTAGACAGATCAGCCTGTAATCGACAGGTCACAATCACCACTGTCATCACCGACAGAAACACCGCCCAATTGGCTTTCAGTTCAGTTCAGTTCAGTCCAGTCCAGTTCATTTCAGTTTAGTTCGGTTCAGTTCAGTTCAGTTCAGTTTAGTTAAATACAATTCAGTTCAGCTCAGTTCAGTTTAGTTCAGTTCAGTTCTGCTCATTTCAGTTCATTTCAGTTCAGTTTTCAGCTCGTCTGGCAGGCGCTATTTGAGCTTCCTTGAATTGTTGAACCAATTTGAAACCGAGCTCCAGTCGGCGCGACCCGATCGCAGAAACTAGCCAGCAAATTGGTCAAGAACAATCATGGAACAACACTATTCGTCGATCCTTGAGAACCTCCGCGAAGAGCGGCATTCTCATATTGGCTTGAATGCTATTTGGTCACTCCACTGACCAGCTGCCTGTGGCAATTGGTTCAGTCTTCAAATAATCGTCTAGAGTAAGAGGATTCAGGTTCTTCCGGAGAAGCATGATAGGGTGAGTGAGTTTTATGTTGAATCTGGACGTTCCAGCACAGCTTGGTCTCAGATAAATTATAAAATATCGATCGAAAATCCCAAAGAATCTTTCTCAGACAGCCAAATATTAGATGTCTGCCGTGCCCAAATCCAAGCAATTGGTTGACGGAACACACGTAAGATACATTCAAATTACTGAACGGGAATAATGTATCCGAATGTTTTTGGAAGAAACGATACTCCACCAAGTGTGCATGACCCTATTCACCCTGATTGCCCTCTTTAGCCGCTGTGCCCCAATCAGCCTGTTGTCTCCAACTCACTGTTCTCCGTATTTTCAATCAGGCCAACGTTTACCATACCTGTCAGGTCTTGTGTGCAAACAAAATTTCAGGGGAGAATATAATTACCCTCGCCTACGATGATATTGCAAACAATCGCAAGTAAATATCAAGTACAATATCTGCCATCTGATAGTTACTAGACCGTAGAAATCGCTGTTTTTCTATTTGACATTCAGTCATTCAATCTTTGGCCGTTAATTCCACGGATTAAATCGGTTTGGAGACAATTGTGTGTTTTCGTGCGTCACTCAAGATGCACCATAAAGGGTCCAACCTGTCATGATAGTCGATGACAACAAACGCTATATAAACCTGATGCAAACAAAACAATTGATGCCAGATCGAATTGTAGTCATTGTAGTATATCGTCGCTAGTGAATAGCAAATTTTAACTTCCCTTCGAGTGGCAACTTTCTGAAATTAACCACACTGAGATCTAAATGTAACGGAAACGTTCTAAAGATTCGTTCTTGTTAGGAGGCTGTAATAATCGGGAATCATTTATTGTCCAATCGAATTCCATACCAGGACACTGGGTGAGGGTTCGTTCATTTAATATGTTACTAGTACTGTTTGGCTGTATATTTACGGAAAAAATACGTTTTTGCGCGCAACAGGTAATATTATCACTTGTTTCCCCACCGGGATCTTTGTGTGATCTAACCATCAGTTAAAACCTAATCGAGAGTGTGACATATGTTGCATTCCTCGTTGTGGAAATTCATTCTCAAACAAGACCGGCAACCCAATTTGAACTGAAGTTACGAGCATTTCGTTGCCGACAATTCGACCTATAGGTTAATTTCTAAAAAAAACAAGTTGTCAAGTTTCACTTTTGATTTCGGAAATCCGGTTAAAGGCGAAGTGTTCCATGACTACGAGCATGGAGATGTCCACAAGGGTGTGGTCATTGACTACCGTGGAAGAGTAAGTAAAACGAATTTGTTTAGCGCGTAGCATAAGGTGCAAGTACCGTGACATTCAGTATAAAAACACAATATTAACCGCAGGGCAAACTAATCAGCTTTACTATACTACAGAATGCTAAATTTACTTCAACGAACACTAGTCATAAGATCTCGGTAAACTTTGAAGCAGCTCACGAACTAGTTCAGACTTCCCAATGCGGCCTATCAATTGAGCTCAGCGTACTAGCGATATTTCCAAAGCTTATTTCTCAGTCTGCAACTTCCAAGCTAGCGTTCTTGTGAAAAGAACCCCAGAGATTTTCGGCGTCTGCAGCGGTGCGCCATTGGCAAACAGCATTCGATGGACACCGGATCAAGTTTGAGTTTTGGTTTCAATCACACCTCGCCTTGACATCCTTCCCGATCAAACTGCCACGCTCGGCAAACAGAACAACAATCACGTTTTTAGTTTTCCCTATTTGGTGACCGTCTGAAAGTTATCTGAGTGAAAACAGAGAGCAGATCCTAGATTTCTGTTATCTGCTAGACTGAAAATGGATGGGTACTGCGAATACAATAAGTGTTGAGATCACTATTAGCACATACAAATACTTGATTATGCGTGTTAATCCGTTTCAGGTCGTCAACCCGGATGTCTTTGCGAAAGTAGTGATAGGCGATGAGAAACTTGAAGAAAAGGAAAGGAGTTGAAATGTGAGCTCGTGCGAGAGTTGACGTTGTTGCTGCACTTGCTGATCACGGCTAAAATTCTAGTGTTGCAGGTCAGGGTTGTCGGGGCTGTGAAACGCGGTTTGAGCAATCTCGTAGGTCAAGTGGTACATAAGCTCATTAAGCGAAGCTCCCAGAAAGCACCAAAGAAGACCTGCTTCCCTCCAAATTAAACCCGGTTTATCAACTCCAGACTATGGGTTATGATTATATTATTGGCAATAATGGCCAATGTGAACAAGTTTGGAAAATTTTCAGATATGCCCAGTTGTCAATGGTCAAATATCTGCTCGGTCTTGTACAACCTGCGGTCGGTTGATCTTGGATTGCTCGGATTCAGGGTTTGTTTAAACTCACTGTGTTGTCTCATACATGAATATTGAATAATTTAAATCCAAGGTCACTTGCAGCCCTGTCGACTGGTTTCGTGTACGTCCCTCAAATTCGCATCGCTTTAGGTTCCATGTTGTCCGGTAACGTCACAATTTAACATTTGAAAATCCTTCCGCGGCGTCTTGACCCGCATATGACGAGAAGTGTAGTGTTGGCCTACGAATGGAGGCTAAGATACCAGGAAAACGCCATTCACTTGCAAATCATAAATCTCTCATTCCGTCAGTTATACACTCTATGAATTCGGAATCCGTGATTACTGGCTCTCTGTGCGTGTTTGATGATTCAGTGTTTCCGACAACTCACGTAGTTCGTTGACATATATAAAAAAGATAATCTATATAACAGGTAATAAAGGGCGACGAAGTACCAGCGAATTGAAATAGAGCATTCACTCAAAAAAACTCCGAAAAGCCTGGCTACAGCACAACAGGAAATCAGAATGAACCAATCGCAATGCAAAACTAAACCCAGTATTCGAATCGTGAACCAATTGAACGTGGAGAATTAGGCCGCAGAAATCGGTAATCGATCAATCAAAGAATGAACAAATGGTCCGCAGACAAAATATGCTCAAGGTGCCCATCGAAATCATGGAATGTATATCATATGCAGCAACGTCATTTTCAGACAAAATATATCGTTGGGCATATTCTGGGAATACAGACCGCAACGCAACGTAGCTCGAAGCGGACCAATAGGAACCAGAATATGGTATGCATCTGTCAGCCAGTCACACATGTGTACAGGTACTGAAAACGCAATCATTCACTCATGATGTCATTTCAGTTTGCGACGGAAAATTTGCAAACGGACCACCAGGATCTGAACACAGTTGAGCATGCTCTTGTCCAACGACCAACAAACGGAACACATGGTTTCTCGGATGTCCGCGTTCAAAATGTATATTCGCTTCACCCTGATTATAAAATTATTACGCAGTAGTGTGTGCAGATCTAATTACACTACGAAGCACGCGATTTCATAAAGAGATGAGTGTGACCTTTCCACGTGCAAGATGATAAAACTAGGTGGAGTAGAATACTGCCTCCAACCACCTTCATGCGTTCAAAGCCACAGGAGCCACTATATCCCGTGACACGTCCAAAAATCGGTTCACATTCCGTTATCCATATGGCCATGCGAAATCAGACGAGTTGATGTTGCTTCAGCTTTAAAACGATATTCGACCTGCGCCACCAAATAGGCTACTCTTCAAGACCACCTTAACCTTCCTCTTCACATGCCGCTGTTCAGTTTCAGATTATTATACCATGGACAGCAATCGCCACTGTTAACAAGTTTCGAATGTATTCAGACGTGCGTCGTGGTGCACGGAAAATATACAAGTACTGACCAAGGGACGTCCAAGGAATCGACTTTCAATCCCCATATTCATGTGGCCGTGAAAATAGCATTCGAGTAATTGTTCCTTTAGCTATTGATTATATCCAGTAGCGTGGGCTAAACCATATTCTGACCTACGTGTTTGTTGTCCATTCACCTAATTTGTGTTAAGTGCTCAATGGATAAGCCGCCTAGGTATTTTGCGGATAAATGACTCAAATTTGGACACATCCCTTTTTCACACCATAATGGTGTGCCATGGACAGAAATGAACTGCGGATCTTTTATAACCTTCCAATTTCCTTGATCATCCGTTAGCCAATGCCGTTTGCGTTAAAACACGACCCTTGCATCTTATGACAAAACCCATATTTTTGCGGGATATTATCGTCGAATTTCTGTTTGAGCGGCCTGCTTTTCCATGCGCGAGAGCGTCACGCAAGTGGCTACTCCTCAAGACCACCTTGACATTTCTGTTTACTTACAGCGGTCCCGATGACAACATTTTCATCTATTAAACGTGCGATGTTGCTATTCAATTCACAGTATTTCCAGTTGGATCAGTAAGTTTTGTTAATTTTAGTAACCAATCTCATGGAACACAGCTTTGCAAAGAGAGGCTATATTGTATTGTGTGTGTGCAGGCTCAGAGGAACATATGCTAACGCGTTCTTACCAATAATTTTTTATATAAGTGGTACCTACACCTCAAGCGGGAAATGAAACAGGAGCTATGTGGTTTGGACCTCTCTCCCATCGATTCGGATGGTCTATTTCAGGTGCTTTAAATGATAGCATCAAGTTGACTTCGTTTTACTAAGTTTAAGGTCGCTCAACATACATGATTTCGTAGTTGATTCATTTAGGCTGATGAACGAAGGAACATTCCATAAGCAAGGAAGCTGGTCGTAAACGGCTTCCCATGAGGCGCAGATGATACGAAGAACGGGTCCGTCAAAATTCTCCTGACATGACCAGATGCTACTACTTTACTCCGCAATAGACAGCGCTAGGCTTTAGTAGTACGAAGAGACTTCTGTATATAAGAACACAGTCTGTGGCGAGCCGAGAAGCAAATTACAACTGTTCCACCTTTATTGCGAATCAACATTTCTATGCCTAAAATTTGCACAATTTAACCATTCGGCCACGAGCGGTCAATCAACAGCCTGCTTTATCCGCACTTATTCAGGTTGTAACATCGCCCATTCTTCAAGCAGGTGATCCACATCAATGGTGACTTTGTTTTCGAGTGACAATTCACATAGAAAATCCATTCACTGTGGGAGCTATTGTTCATTCTGTACTAATTACTGTGTGTTGACAGTGAGATGACGTTCGAATTTTTTTCAGTTCAATGGAGATCACCCTAATTTTTGTGAAACGTGACTGGGGCTAGGAATGCCCCCATAGTTTGGATTGACTCACATGACAACATTTCAATCTGCAACGAGCGGTAAAAGAATAATGCTGCAATTTAATTATATCAAGACTATAACCACCTCAATGGCGACGATTTTGTACGGAGAGTGTTCATTTGGCCCATGATCGTTATAGCCATTTTCATTATGCAATCAAACCTATTTAGTCGATCACAGCGGATGGGATGTAGAATTGGTTAAAAGCGGACGTAAAATTAGCACTCGGAGTGATCGGGTAATTAGTCGTTCAAACCGGCCACTTATTATTCCAATTTTGTGACTGCAAGCTTATTCAACTTAACATTGGTGCTTGTGTGTCCTTTCCAAGGGAGCTTTACTGACTGTCACCAGGATAGCTGGCTAACACTACAGAGGACATGGTTGAAATTGATATTCCAGGAAATCAACAACAATAAACAGATTAATAAGCTATAACTTCAGGGGGACTAAACAAAACGCATTCAAACGTTTTCCTTCAACTCATCCTGGTGGAAAATATTACTAATTCTCATTACTCGTTCAGCTATATTCGTGTGAGCTCATGCGAAATTTTTTACGCCTTGCTACAGCTCACTGCCGCGGAATTCAACGGTGGCCTCGCCAACATGTACTCAAACAGCATGAATAACGAGTTGGTGAATTACATGGATGCTTGCTACTCTGATTCTATGTTTTGCGATCTTCTTTCTCCAGATATGAGGAGTAAATAGCGTAATCTTTTTCTGGTTCTCGTGGGTTTCCTTTGAAATATCGTCCAGGATTCCCTTCATGTGTCGTTAAAATGCTTGCGTTTATTCAGCTCTCAACCAGAAAACGAATACTTTGCAGTGTGCGGCTTACGAATCAACATATTTCACGGTTCCGCCAACGCAAACCTGTCTACTCATTCCGAACCTGCAACTCAGAAGGCAGATATAACATGTTCAGTAACATAGTGGGATGTTTCATTTCTGAATTAATTTAGCTGGGATCGGGCTCGGCAAAGTTATATCGCAGACCAGCTCAGTATTTTGCACTTCAGCACGCAGCTGACTACTCGCCACCACCACGGCTCTAATGCACAAAACGCCTGAAAACCCCCCCACCCAATGTCCCTGAATTCAACTGCGAAAATTCAAAGTTCTCGCCCAATCCTGCCTGATATTCATTTACTTTTAATTATTATCGCATCATCCCACCTCTGGCCTATGCATCAATTCATCGCGTTGCACAGAATATGAACATGTTCTTGGTTCCTCAAATGAACCGTATTATAACTTGTTTAGATTCATTTTTGGCACTTTTCGAACTGGAATCTCACGCTTGATATTCGTCGCTGACGTCCCGACGCACACTGCGTTTTTCCGCAAACTCTTGCGAGTGAAATAAAAACTTTAACGTCAAAACGTTGCACTTATTTGCATATATGCTCAGTCTAA
>NW_008752094.1:184457-195830 GCF_000715545.1 Opisthorchis viverrini | reverse complement strand
TTTGCGGGATATTATCGTCGAATTTCTGTTTGAGCGGCCTTTATTTTCTGCTTTTCCATGCGCGAGAGCGTCACGCAAGTGGCTACTCCTCAAGACCACCTTGACATTTCTGTTTACTTACAGCGGTCCCGATGACAACATTTTCATCTATTAAACGTGCGATGTTGCTATTCACAGTATATCGTTTCCAGTTGGATCAGTAAGTTTTGTTAATTTTAGTAACCAATCTCATAGAACACAGCTTTGCAAAGGGAGGCTATATTGTGAATGGTGTGTGCAGGCTCAGAGGAACATATGCTAACGCGTTCTTATCAATAATTTTTTATATAAGTGGGAGCATGCAAATAAAACTGACCTACACCTCAAGCGGGAAGTAAAATAGGAGCTATGTGGTTTGGACCTCTCTCCCATCGATTCGGATGGTCCATTTCAGGTGCTTTAAATGATAGAATCAATTTACTAAGTTTAAGGTCGCTCAACATACATGGTTTCGTAGTTGATTCATTTAGGCTGATGAACGAAGGAACATTCCATAAGCAAGGAAGCTGGTCGTAAACGGCTTCCCATGAGGCGCAGATGATACGAAGAACTGGTCCGTCAAAATTCTCCTGACATGACCAGATGCTACTTCTTTACTCCGCAATAGACAGCGCTGGGCTTTAGTAGTACGAAGAGACTTCTGTATATAAGAAGACAGTCTGTGGCGAGAGCCGAGAAGCAAATTACAACTGTTCCACCTTTATTGCGAATCAACATTTCTATGCCTAAAATTTGCACAATTTAACCATTCGGCCACGAGCGGTCAATCAACAGCCTGCTTTATCCGCACTTATTCAGGTTGTAACATCGCCCATTCTTCAAGCAGGTGATCCACATCAATGGTGACTTTGTTTTCGAGTGACAATTCACATAGAAAATCCATTCACTGTGGGAGCTATTGTTCATTCTGTACTAATTACTGTGTGTTGACAGTGAGATGACGTTCGAATTTTTTTCAGTTCAATGGAGATCACCCTAATTTTTGTGAAACGTGACTGGGGCTAGGAATGCCCCCATAGTTTGGATTGACTCACATGACAACATTTCAATCTGCAACGAGCGGTAAAAGAATAATGCTGCAATTTAATTATATCAAGACTATAACCACCTCAATGGCGACGATTTTGTACGGAGAGTGTTCATTTGGCCCATGATCGTTATAGCCATTTTCATTATGCAATCAAACCTATTTAGTCGATCACAGCGGATGGGATGTAGAATTGGTTAAAAGCGGACGTAAAATTAGCACTCGGAGTGATCGGGTAATTAGTCGTTCAAACCGGCCACTTATTATTCCAATTTTGTGACTGCAAGCTTATTCAACTTAACATTGGTGCTTGTGTGTCCTTTCCAAGGGAGCTTTACTGACTGTCACCAGGATAGCTGGCTAACACTACAGAGGACATGGTTGAAATTGATATTCCAGGAAATCAACAACAATAAACAGATTAATAAGCTATAACTTCAGGGGGACTAAACAAAACGCATTCAAACGTTTTCCTTCAACTCATCCTGGTGGAAAATATTACTAATTCTCATTACTCGTTCAGCTATATTCGTGTGAGCTCATGCGAAATTTTTTACGCCTTGCTACAGCTCAATGCCGCGGAATTCAACGGTGGCCTCGCCAACATGTACTCAAACAGCATGAATAACGAGTTGGTGAATTACATGGATGCTTGCTACTCTGATTCTATGTTTCGCGATCTTCTTTCTCCAGATATGAGGAGTAAATAGCATAATCTTTTTCTGGTTCTCGTGGGTTTCCTTTGAAATATCGTCCAGGATTCCCTTCATGTGTCGTTAAAATGCTTGCGCTTATTCAGCTCTCAACCAGAAAACGAATACTTTGCAGTGTGCGGCTTACGAATCAACATGTTTTACGGTTCCGTCAACGCAAACCTGTCTACTCATTCCGAACCTGCAACTCAGAAGGCAGATATAACATGTTCAGTAACATAGTGGGATGTTTCATTTCTGAATTAATTTAGCTGGGATCGGGCTCGGCAAAGTTATATCGCAGACCAGCTCAGTATTTTGCACTTCAGCACGCAGCTGACTACTCGCCACCACCACGGCTCTAATGCACAAAACGCTTGAAAATTCCCCCACCCAATGTCCCTGAATTCAACTGCGAAAATTCAAAGTTCTCGCCCAATCCTGCCTGATATTCATTTACTTTTAATTATTATCGCATCATCCCACCTCTGGCCTATGCATCAATTCATCGCGTTGCACAGAATATGAACATGTTCTTGGTTCCTCAAATGAACCGTATTATAACTTGTTTAGATTCATTTTTGGCACTTTTCGAACTGGAATCTCACGCTTGATATTCGTCGCTGACGTCCCGACGCACACTGCGTTTTTCCGCAAACTCTTGCGAGTGAAATAAAAACTTTAACGTCAAAACGTTGCACTTATTTGCATATATGCTCAGTCTAACAATCCCACTCATCTGCCGTCATTTTATTGCGATTGGTGTCATTCGATCTCTTCTAAAAATTATTGGGGGCACATTCGGCTTTGAACTTCGTGTGTTATGGCTTCGGAAGTGCCTTCGTTGGGAAATATGTGGGTGTATTGTTTTCATCCTTTTCATCCAGTAATGGAAGCACAACGCTATTTTGCGGTACGAATGGGTGTGCTACGAAAGCAGTAGGCGCCCACCAAGATCAACGGAAAGCCGTGGAATCCGAAGAAGCTAGTAAGGCGTGCGTATTTTCCTATGCGTTTCATGTAAGTCTCGTATTTCTTGAGAGGTGCAGTAAATAGGCATGCGAAATAACCGCTGAAGATGGCATTGGGTGAACGGGAATCTACGACAGCATAGTCGCTGCAGTGAATTTTGGCGAAAGTATCTCTACCAGTTTGTCGGCTGCCCGCCTTCTGGTGATATTTCGAAAACTTGAATTACATCTTGCTCTCATTTCAGGACCTCAACGACCAAATGAACACCCCTCACGAAGAAGAAAACGCACCTCCCAGAAGGACTTATGTAAACTTCAAAAGGACAAATATATCTCAACATTCACTGACGTCCATGTCGATTCTTTTCTCCGTTACAGATGGATGGTTGCGCTAGTTAGTTACACATCAGGTACCCCCAGAGATATGTCAGTCGTGTGCGTTCAGCTGGCCGCCATGATAGACGTGTGTTCCATGTTCCTAATCGGTAAACATTGAGGTCTTCCAAACATAAGTCGCAGCCTATAATGGAAAACTCTGGTTTTTGCCAGCAAACGTGCACGACCTTTAGCAAATAATTAGTGTGCACTACGAAATTTTTACTGGCAGCAAAGAATCATCGATCAAAATTTGTTTGTACGAATGCGCCTATGCATATGTTGCATCTCCAACGGCCATTTAGATTCCAGAATGTTGGGAAAATTTGTTCTGGTGAAAAATACCTGAAAGTTACATTCATTGTATGTGAGTCAACATTTTCCACAATTCGCGATTTTTTATCATCAGGTAACGTATTCACAGTCAGTGGAGTTTATTGACTTTGATAATTCCCTCACCTAAACAAATCGCCATAGTCATTGATTTTCAATAATACAGGAGCATATATATTATACATGGACATTCTACAATATGAAGTGGCAAGTCTGAACGTGCCAAAGATTTCGAGAAACCAATCTCATTGTGCGAATAGCCAGCGGCGTCATAATATTTTTTGTACCCGCTGCTTCATATAAACAGTAGCTAAAGTAACTTCGACTTGTCTGCTATTTGCATGGCTACGTGAATATGAGAATGAAAATTCGTTTCTTTGGACTTCTGTTGGTGAATGCTTTTAGCACGAGATATGGTAGTCCCTATGGTTTTCAATGCATGAAGATGGTTGGAAGCAGTTTTCCGCTTTAGCTAGCTTCATCATCTTGCCGCTGAAACGGTCATACTCAGATGTTTCGAATAGACGCTAGCGTTAGCATGATTACATCTGTTTATTGAATTATCTACATATTGTATTCACTACTGAGGAAAAATATTATGAAATAGGTGATTCTACATTTTGAACATGAATATCCAAGAAGTCATATGTTTTTATCTACAACTGAACTGGAAATGTTCCGTTTGTCGTTCGTTGTTTAAGATGGTGTCCCTCGGTTCGCTGATCGTGGTGACCAGCTTGCGAATATTTCATCACAAACCGCAGTGACATCATGTGTGATTGGTTGGCTTGGAAGTTACTCCATACCTGTCTGATATTATACGGCTGTGACTGACTGAAAGGAGCATGTGCTTTCCAGGGTCCAAATGGTCGATTTCGAAGTGTGTTGCGCTGTGGCTGGCATCCCCTGAATTCGATTACTGCTTTAAGTAGATTCTGTCTGCATAACATCCGTTCATGTTCTGATTGATCGGTTACCAATATCTAGTGCGTTGCATTCTGGCTTTCCACATTCGATTGGCTTTCTCTCCGACTTCTGGTTTCGTTGGTACATTTTGTTTGGTTGTTTCTGAATTGCTGCTGTGCTGTAGCTTGATTTTTCGGAGTTTGTTTTCGCGAATGCACTTCTAGTTAATTAAACGTTTTATCGTGCAGATTTATTTTGCACCTTTGAACACCTATTCTATAGACCATCTCTCTTTCCTTCTCTATCCCAACTAACAACAGGCGTGATTGGAAAAATTGAATTTCTTCAACACTTGGAACACTTTATATCCACCTTTATTTTTATCTCCATATTTGATCTTCAATTGAACCTGGCTATACAAGGAACCAAAGCAGATGGTGCAAAAATGAAGGAAAAGAAAAATTTCGAGCTCACCTGGATATAACATTGTACAAAGTTAGCCAAGATTTGAAGTTCTGACGAATAGACTCGCAGTATGTCGAGTAACAAATATCTACCCGTCAGATATGCTCAACGAAATATTCTGCCGGAAAATGCAATTTCCAAGAAAATAGCTTGCGAAAACAAGATACGAAATGCGTGTTCAACTGAGGACGAAAAAGGTTAGTTCACGAGAGGTGGGAATATGTGCGGAAACATCCATCGCAGGTCCCTGTACGAAACACCGGTTCATCAAAGAACACGCACAAAGAGCGACATACTCGTCTCCGTGCTTGTCTTTGGTCTACCTGTCGGTCGATATCTGTCAAGGTTTGTTGTTCACCACCAGCCCAAACCCCACCGCCACCGCCAAATTAGTTTTCATTCATGGAGAAAATTTTTAAAATCCAGAAACTTCGACCCTCCGGTGGCCCCAAAATAATGAAACAATTAGTTGGGTGTCAAAAATTACTCACTGACTTTTCGATCAGTTTAGCATCTGACCTCGCAGGGAGATTTGAAACAGGTTATCGAACGCCTGAATTGCATCAGTATAACTAGCGTTTGGGTAGCAGACGCATCGGAATGATTGTGGTAGTCGAGCACTGAGTCCTTTTCTCATTCACTTTGATTCTTTTTTTAAATAGAATTTTGAATGAATTTGAATGCACTCACTGACCGGCAGTTTTGAACACCGATGCTGAAACTAATGACGACTATGATTGCACTAGAGTGTCAAATCCTTGATATGTGTATTTGTATTATACTTAAAACCGCGCAGTTCACTGTGATTTATTAGCAGGATGCCTCGTTCCATATTTCTCTTGTCTCATCTCTAGTGATGATTTTCCTAGCCAGGTTGGCTGGGTTGTGTCTTACGCGTACAGAATGTTCTGCACGCATAACGACATGAGATTTGACACTCGTGCTACAGTTCTAGAGGCAAATATGATGATTTTCTGAGGATGATGCTGATGCTCCTAGCAATGATGTTGAGGGCAATGGATTTTTGAACGCTTTCTTCCAGAAATATTTGCCGAAATAAAGCAAAAATCTCAGTGTGCAGCATATTCGGAAAAATAGATATTCATTCGGTTGTCACGCCATCGCTATTTGAGTCCGTCAATTTCCTCGCGTACCCTACCTACTACCGAATGTCTAGCATTCGAATACTGCCCTTGATGATGGTACTTCCTTTCGAATAACCATCCAACAATTTAAGCCAATTTGGCTGGGCCGTATGCCACGCATGTCTAGTTGCTGGCTTCCAAGAGGGGTGTTGTAATCCGTGCCCAGTCCAGATTGTCGTATACCTAGAAGTAGACAGAACTTTGCTTGGCAGAAAGGAAAATGGGCTCCATGGAAATGTTGTGTTGTATGTGTATGGTGTCCTGGAATAGTGGAGTGAACACTGTTTTTTTAGTAATATGTGTCGATTCATATCACTAGGGTTTTCCCTTGTTGGGCCTATTTTGGATCCCTCTTAAACTTGCGTAACCTTATCCGTCTGCTTCACATTGCCCTCCTATGTTGCTATCTCATCCGCGCGCAGAATAACCAGAGAAAGTGTACACTGGATCAATGGTACAAGGAGGTGAAAAAGATAGTCACGTAATGAAAAAGGGTAAAGTGGTGAGTCGCAAACTGTCACGGAAAGTTTCAGTTGTATTAATTGTGAAAAACCAAACTGTTATGGAAATGAGTGCCAGTTGCATTTCGTTTCCTTTGAAAGATAGCGGTCAACATCGAAAATAACGCATTTGGGTCTTCAGGTTCCACAGAAAAATTTAAGCAATCCAGCTAGTCCAGGTATGTAACACTGACGAGTGCCAATTTTTGGAAAACCAACCAATGGCCTTGTGCACCTTGGGCGATTTACCCTTCTGCGCTATGGTACAAAATGAACCCAAAACAACGTGAATCATCCACAAGTAACTCAGGAGGAGAATAGATCTATACAATGACTGAAACTCTCATCCAAGAACTTATTACTCGGGGAGCCAGTCAATCGCTGGCCACGTGATGTGGTTTCCGTGATTGAACGACGAGTGGCGCTGTGTGCAACCTACGAGACGGCCACACTGTTGATCGATCCCTTGCTGTTGAAGAGTTCAGTGTTCAGCAATTTGCCATAAAGTTGCCGGTTCGTCATCACCTGCTGCAGTGAGATGCGCACTGCTGCTGACTCCAATGTCAGATCAAACATCTACAGAATGCCTCTCGGTTTCTCAGCACAGATTGGCTTCACTGAAGGGATGGAATATGCAATCGAATGAGGCAAATCTGCTGGGCGTTACGAAGCAAAATTGCACAATGACAGGGGTACAAATGGTCGACGTAAGCAAGTCGCAGACTCATTATGATGCGATCCAAGTTTAAACTATAAAAACTGACGACGATTTTAGCAAACCATCTAGCTGATTTATACGCTTCAGTTAGATATTCAGGCTAAATGTCAAAAAAAGAACTATTTTTGTGTACACATCTGTGGGAAACGACGTATTTGTACTTTCTGCCGAATACTTTGTGTGATAGAAATATTTGTTCTGACAAGAGTCGCCACAGCTAACAGGCTGATGCCACGGCGATATTCGCATGGCCTCCGCGTACCCTTTTTGAAGTTAGGGATAACTGTCGACATGCCCCATTCTGCAAGCACTTTCCGTTCGTCCCACATATTACCAATAAGCTTTGTAAGGTTGGTCATCAGGGAATTTCCGCCTTTTTTGAAGAGAGCTGAATAGAGACCGTCCGGTACTGGTACCTTCTCACGTTTCAGTACGGCTATTTCATACCTTATTTCTTCTTGCAAGGGGCAATCAAGGTTTACATTATATTCGCCCGTATGCATTATCTCTACCGAATGTTTTCTAGGAGGCCAGCTGAACTGCTCTTCGAAGTGTTCAGCCCATCACTCCAGTCGACGTTTTTGCGAGTGAGTTAATGAGCCATCTTATTCACTTATTGTTTCGATGACCGTTGCTTTCCTAGGGCCAGTCGATCGTATCGGTTGATAAAGGGCACGGCTGTTTCCCGTAGCAAAAGCCTTCTTCATCTCCCGAGATTTCGATGTCCACCAGATCTCTCGGTCTTTTCTTAGACTCTCCACTACTTGGCGTTTGAGGGATTTGCGTGCGCCGTCGTACTCGTTGCCTGCTGCTACGGCTTTCCTGGCACCACTCTTGGATAACGACCTCGACGACATCCAGTGGTCCTGTGGTCGATTTGGAGAAGTCGGTAGGCAGCACAGATTGCAACTAGTATGGCTACTTTCACATTTTGCCTGACCTAAAGCTGCTACCTTGAAGTGGTGATCGGGCTTCAGTGCTGCAATGATTCCGCGGGCTACGCTGGCTGTAACTTCGTTTCATAAGGCAGTAGTTACGGAAATTTTGGAAAACTTCTGGTCGTCCGGACTTAAATACCCTAATGGATCCACGCATTCCCGTACTCAAGCATCGCAAGTAGTTCACAATGATTCAGTTAAAGTTCCGTTACCCAGGCAAAAACCACAAGCTATCATCAAATTTGCAGAACGATAAATCCACCTCTAGAGGCGACGCCCTCTTACACAAATGAGTGCCACCTAATTCCCGATATCTGTGTGAACGGTAACTACGACCGACCCGTAGTCATGAGACCCTGGCTTGAACATAGAGAAGTTGTGTTTACAGGTTTAAAAACTAGATTAATTCGTAGCCCTGAAAGCTCTCGTAACGGTCGCAGATTTTTAGCAGTCTCCTCTGAAACCAACTCACTTTGGAGACGATGCAAGTTATAGATGTTAAGCGACTTCATTCGCCTTCTTTCAGTCTATCACCAGAAATAAGTTCAAACTTCGTCTCATTCGTTTAAAATTGCTTCCGAAATTTTCATTTGGCTTAGGAGCTCAGGATGATTGAGTGGTTGAGGCTTGAAATCACAGATTGTGTTTCGAATCCCGCCATTCGTGCCTTTTTATGCGAAAAATTTCAAAACTGTGTTTTGAATAATCTGTTGCATTTCATTAAACGAAACCCTCCACTAGATCGGTGATTATTTAGTTTCATTGGATCTTAAGCCAGTCAGGGAACAATTCCGTGAGATTTGTCATGACTGTCCGACTTGATCAGTGCTGGATGTTTGATCTGATGTTCCTGTTATTTGGATAATGGGGATGACTAACATTTACGGTAGGTGGATTAGGGGGTAGCATTATTCTTCATGATGAGTCTGGATATTCCAACCTGCTTTTTTCAATCTAGCGGAATTCCTCTTCAGTCTTCCACCGATTTCGTTTACCTATGCTCAGCAAAGTTTGCAAGACCATTGGTTTTGGTATTCGGCGAGGGGGTGGTTGACTGGAAATAACTCTGGTTTGATTTTTTACATTTAGACACAGACCGTTTGCTGATACCTGCACACAGCCTCGTGACCTCTAGGCTGATCTAAGACAGTACTCCACACGTTCGCAAGTTCTACCCGCGTCATTCTATTCACGCTGGGATCCTGTTGGCGATTTCCACCGCCTCGTTCACCAGTCGCTGTGGTGTGAATCCTAAACCCCGTCTCAGGATGTCCACATTTTCTAAATCCTTCCTAGCCCAGTATCTAGTGCATACTCTGCCACTGCCGGATCTTTGCCTATCGACTATTATTCATCTTTGTTTTTCGGTTGTCCTATAATGGAACGCTTACGCTCTAATTTGCAATTCGCTGTCTGTCTACAAACCTATATAAACCTTTGTACAGTTGTCACATTTTATTTTGTGTACACAGTTCCTAGTCCTGTCAACCGGAAGATGATCGTTCGAATGCACCAGCACCGAGCGTAAAGTTTTCCCTTCTGGAGTGCCATCCTGCTTTCGGCCGTATTCAATAGCCTTTTAATGACATCAGATGTCCCTGATTTGTATGGAATGGCCGGTGTTCAGCAAACTTGGGTGTAGTTTCCTTTATGAAAATTTACTGCGATATCTTGAGTATCGTGCAAAATGGAACATGAGGCGGCCTGGATGCAGTGCGTTTATTTGAAGAAATATGATATCAGTTGTGTTTCTCATGAAATCCAAACTGATTTGCAAATGAGGGCATTTCTCGAAACAGTCCAATTCTGTTTCAAGTAGAACATATAGTTGGCGAAACCTTGGGCGCTTCGCCCGCCCGATGAGCCCGATCTGGAATGGCGAAACACGTCGTGGGCTGCCGAAGGGCCTCAGCAACCTGAGTAAACTTAGGTCAAGGTACACAGTGCGAGAACAAACAAGTATGTAAGTTTGAGAAATTGCTTTCTTCGACTCGCTGTTCTGGAAACACCACAGAGGAGAGCAGGTCATCTACTAGCTGTTAAGCGTAGTCAATTTATCAGATCGACTCTCAGGTGAGACGAGCATCGTCTGGATTGGGCGCTGTATGTTTGGCCTTGATATTACCAACAATAACCGTCTCACTTGCTGCTTACTTAAACCCATCGTGCATGTCCTAGTTCTAAGTCGCTTTTCTACCTGGAGTTGTGCTGCTCTTCGTACGATCTCCTCTGTACACTGTGCTCTCATTCTCCTAAACGTTGTTGCATCTATACTAGCATATACTGCTTTTGGCTCTACAAACTAACGATTTTATATTTGTTTCCGGCGAACGGTGGTTTTTGTTTCCACCCCACTTGTGTCTCGTCTAGTCAAGGTAAAGTAGTGTACCCAAAGAGTACCGTAGTACCGTGCTAGAATAAACTAAACCAAAGCATTCAGATGTTGAAAGAATTCGCTGTGCCGACCCTGTTCCATTACATCTGCGTAACGCCAGAAAACCTTTGATGAAAACTCAAATCCGTTTTAAGATTTATGATCAAAGTTTCCCACGTACATGTTGGACAAAATGGGTGACATTAGTGATCCCTTCACTAAACCCTGTTCTTGAGAGTATACGGTTGGTTAGTGTGGCTCTTTAAGGTTGATTTTCGAGGAACTGATTTCGCCACAGCGCCCAAGTGTTGAATAAAGGCTCATCGATAAGGAACACAACGAACAAGGAGCGTTGTGACTTCCTGAATTGAACTGCATCCAGTAGTTCTGATCAGCTTTGGTTGTACACACATCATTGTAAGTATTTGCTTGATGGTTGTCTGTATCAGCATCAATCCGGCAACCGGATTTTTCTGGCTTTCACGGTGTTTTCCCCAATCCGATCTTCGGGTGGTTTGAAAGTGTCAGTAGGTTCAGGGCATTCGCGAATCCCTTCACCGTTACGCCGGGGTTCTCGAGTGTTCGTTCCATTTGAACGTGAAGGCGTAGAGTGGACCAATCATAATGAAAATTAACAGTCTGTATTCTCTAGACTTCCTAAGCATACGAGCTGGACATTTGACGCAGTCATCGATCTGGAATTGCCATTCCGCTGTATGCATGTAGGCAAACAGCAGCACCGGGGGGCAGGGAAAGAGTCACTGGATTTATCCCGGTTTTTGACAAGTTCACGTTTTGCACCAATGCATAAAAATCAAATTGTTGTTGAAAAAAATCGATTGGATTCACTTCCAGTCGCCCACAAACCAAAGAGGCTATCATATTCAGGT
>NW_008752094.1:118141-181298 GCF_000715545.1 Opisthorchis viverrini | reverse complement strand
GGAAAGAGTCACTGGATTCATCCCGGTTTTTGACAAGTTCACGTTTTGCACGAATCCAAAAAAATCAAATTGTTGTTGAAAAAACATCGATTGGATTCACTTCCAGTCGCCCACAAACCAAAGAGGCTATCATATTCAGGTGAGCCTTCCGAAATTTAAAGTGTGTTTTCATCGATTCAAACACCACAATTGGAGCATCAGTATTAATTTCAGCTTATATGGCTTGTAAGGGTTGATCATCCATTCCTGATCAAAAAAATATAAAAGAAAATCTCGCTACGCACACCCGCAATTGGGAAAATCAGGAACAGTGTTCACAGAAAGTGATGAAATTGCAGGGCAAACTTCTGCTGGTTTGAGCCGATCCAATGAGTTTCATGAACTTGTATTTTTATGTAAACTAAAACCATTGGAAATGGAAAATTCTTCGGTGTAACGTTTTGCGTGACCTCCGGTGTTCCTCACTAAGATCAGCCAGAATTGTCTGGAAATCGACGATTTACGCAGTTAATAGATACCAAGCATTTGAGGACTTTCCAATCTGAGCCCGATTGGTTTGTCAAGCCTTATCTTGACGCAATGCAAAAACCAATTTGCCGGATACACAATAACACTATGACCTATTCATACTAGAAACCGTATTGATGTTGCCCCTGGGCAAAAATGTCCAGAAGCCAGCCGCTAGGTGAAACCAATATGCAGACTCAGTTTGCTGCTCACTACTGTTTGAAGAACACAGGCGCTCAACGAAAAGATCCACATTTGTCCTAGAAAAGACCAAAAATTACCCACGTGCACGCATTGTTGCAATAAGTTTGTGCAAATGATCAGTCATTGAACAAGCTGATCAAAATGGTTGATCATGCCCCGATTAGCAAAAACTTAGTACCGCAGGCCTATTAGATTTTTGGTGGATAGCTTTTTTACACCATCGTCATATATTTGTTAGGCAAAGTTCGGCACACAGGAGACGCACAGTATAAAATTTAGGCACATGAATCTTCAAGTAAGCCAGGATATGATGTGTCATTGTTCGCTTATTTTTACGTTCCTGTTCTGCATCGGTTACGTTGGTTGGTGAATAGTCTGTGTGTTTAGCACTGCTAAGGAATATAGTGAAGCATGGTCGGGTCTGCAAATCTGGCTGACATCGTTAGGATTGTTATTCAAAAACGCACAATTTTGAGGAAAATTTACAGAACAAAGCGATGTATAACCGACAGAAAGCTGGAACAATTGGTGCGATGAAGCTGTAAAAAGGCAAGCCCAAGATGATACCCATGACTAATGAACTCGGGTCAGTTTATATGTATACCACAGTCTCACTTTGAGTGTGTATCGTGGTTTCAATGTTTTGACAACCATTATTAATTTCTGACGACTTAACCTCTGGTTATTCTGTATGGGATTGTATATATCCCTCCTTCTGACCAACGTGACTAGCCCTATTTTTTACAAAACTCGTTCGATTCTACCTGCAACTACTTTGGTTGAAACGCGACGGATGCCCAGCCATTGTGTCGTGTGACTCACTAGGTTTCGTCCCTCTGGACTACCGGTACGGTTCTCTTCTAAACCGTTTCCGTAGAGGAGAAAAACTCTGCAAGTAACTTCGCTACTTAGAATTGATCAAGGACGAACACGCAAAGACACTCCATCAGTTTCACATCTGTCCGAAAAGCATACAATACCATTGTTGATTTCAAGAATCGTCTAATAATATGGAACCCACAAAACTGATCTGCACAGATGAAGTCCGATGGAACGTACAGGCCTTCTACTGGTTCGTCTGTTTTCATACAATTTGGTCTAATTGCACAGAGTTTTAACCGAAAATAACCCAAACACTTTCCTCTAAGGATGACTAACTTATATAAATTTGGTGCATTGTCGACAAACCCTGTTGCCTGACTGATTTTAAACCATCATTGTCGGTTCACTTATGTCAACTGCCGAAATCAAATTCGTTTACAAGCAGAACGTTTGACAAAATCTGTCGGGTTCAAGTAGAACATTAGATTGAATGTCTTCAGATCATGCTAAGTTTCAGAATTCTCTTCAATGATGTGTTGGTTCATTTCTCTTGGTGCGCATATTGCCCCTGAAATTATGTGTATCCCAAGGATAAATCACCTAAGCTTTGCCACCCCCGAGGATGTCTAGAACACCGTATGCAGGAATGTGATATTTGATACAATCGAAATTCCCGGGACAAACTAAATTGAATTGGTATTAAGTATCCCTAGGCTGCGGGATATCTAACGTAAATGATGTGCTTTGCTTCCCACAATAGGAGACACAAGATTGAGCAAGTCGCATTACATTTAACATATCATGTTTTGCCCGGACTCGTCGGGCTACGAAAACCAGAAGTGAACAACTAAGTCCATCCCACCCTCCAACGATTTACATTTACAAGGAAAATCATGGTACAAATAGCAGATGCTCCCTATTGGAATGAGGTCATTTTCTCTAGACAGCGCGAAATTTTGAGGCTTCAATTGTCGAACGGTTCCGAATAATTGCCTCCGTTTCGCGCAGCTGAATTAACATTCACTGGTTTCCCTTCGGCAGACACGAGGAACTGTTGGAATCCCGACGCCAAAATGTGGGATCCATGTTCCGAACGTATATCGGTATAACCAGACGAACCAGAAATTCAGAATTCAGCACAGCGTAGCAAGTAACACGAATGTATTTGAACTGACGTGTGTGTACAGCATCTGAAATATTAAAACAAGGGAATAATGGGTGCAGGAATGAATAGATATCAATCATGTTCATCATACGGTGATTTCGCAACTGGCTCTATAGTTCCTTTGTACAAAACAGGGTTAGACCATTTCATCTCTTTACGCTCCACTTCTTTGCGCTGAATGTCATGATGGGTTGTTTGTTGGCCGGTTAAAGCATCACGCGTAACCTGAGATCGTACGGTAGCAAGCACGTCTGGACCACTGTGAAGCTGTCTGGTACTTGTTCTCCTTCATCATTTCATTATCTCAGTCACCACTGCAAGTATCTCGGCCCTCCCGGAAAGCCATTCTTCTTTTGATGCACCGCTAACGAACAAGCCCTCTAGAGGAAGAAGCGATGATATTTTCAGTGCCCAACAGTAGGGACGACTCATTCGAGCGGTTATCAACAGCAACTGGCCAGTTGGGTGTGGTACACATGGTGCATCTGGTACGGGAATCGGCTGAGGCAACACTGGCCACGTTGCATTCGCAGTAGAATAGGGATTATTCAAAAGTGGGCTGACCGGAAGAACAAAGTCGACCAACTTGACGAACAGCTTGCACGCATAAAGGCGGAGTTACAGAGGCGTGCACAAACCGGACGATGCTAACAATGTTGCATGCCTCGCCACTGAATGAATCAATGTCCTCGTACTGGACCACTTGTATAAAATAAACATTCGATTGCTGCTTTATTCCCGAGTAAAATGCGATAAGCACAGTGACACAGAACACCATGCATACATCGAGATAGACAGGAAGAGAAAGTTGTGACTCAATGATACAGGTGCAGGCGTATCGCTGAGACGGTGAGGGAGCGATGCTCAATACAAAACAGTGTGCGCTAGCCGTGAGAGCAGCGGGGGATACCGATTGAAATTCGACAGATTGTCAATACACTGAATGCGCCAATTCAACAGATCCGTGCAGCACGATCCTCTGATCGGCCCAGACATAAAGCAGACAACCTTGGGAGCATATTCTCTCAAGTACGCATAATCCGTGGTTGCCCTAATATGGGAAAAATTACTGGTATCGATCACCTAATCCTGGGATAATGTGGATCGTGCCTCAGACAAAACAAACGGCATTCTATCAAATTATCATAGGATATTCTGAACCGTGATCGTCGTATTCTCCCGGCATTCCGCCTTGACCGATAGTTGCCAGCATTCGGAACGCAAGCCCAACACCGAGAAATATGGGGTGTTCTTGATGTAATCGAAAATCTTAGCAACCGAAGAGACGTCTACAACCAGATTTACTGTCCGTTTATTCAACCATAGCTTGTTTGGTGTTTGTTGATACTCATTATGCGTAAAGTGGGCCACCGGTGTTTGGTTCACGGCCAGAAGAGCTGGCAAAGCTCAAGAACTGTGCTGTTCCCCATTGCACCTCGTCTGTGCGGCAGCTTCCTGAATGAGCAGTATATTAGAGTCGGTTTGTCAAGGATTTCCATTCGATTGCTCCACTGTCGGGACTTTCTCGGACAAAACCGGAAATCCGAGTGGATCAGGGAAGCACATGAGTCTTTGGATCGTGTCAAAGCGCGGATACTGGATCAGCAACCGACCAGTGTCGAACGTATGTTCACTGTTGCAACGAACGCTAGTTTCGGGACAGACCTAAAGCACAGGAATGCAATAACCGAATAAGCTGGTCGTTTCCCACTAACGGAGAGCAGAAGGATTCGACGATTGAGAAAGTATGTTAAGCGATTGTTCGGGCCAATGACATCTGGTTACATCTGGTTTGACGAAGTTCTCAAATCGTAACCGATCAAAAACCTGTAGAGTGGATCAGGACCAGCGGAGATCCTCGCGGAAACCTAGACCGCTGGTCACTCCGGTTGCAAGATTATGACTTCAATATCCGATACGTGCCACCCGGCTGATTGGCTGTCAATAACAAGGCTGAAGAAGAGGCCCCCATGATCATGATCGACGCCAATAATATCGTCGTTGAAATGGATCCCGGTAGGTTAGTGCAACTGAAACGGTACGTTCCTGTGTTACGGAGGCTCGTTTTTTGACTAACTGGTTTGTATTCAGGAACAAGGTTTAACAATGAAATCTCAAATACTCGCGGTTTTGGCAAATATACTTACGGAATAATTTGAAAAGAGAGATTGAGCCGGATTTCCACACCCGCCTAAGACATTCTTGTTGTAGGCAGATGACACTTTCGTCATGATGGAAAGAGAAGAACGTAGTGAGTTTCACAAATATCTGAATGAACTGCGCCCACAGATGAAAGTAAGTATCGAGACAGATTCAACTGCTTAACACATAAGGTCGAGGAGAAACTAAAGAAGAGAACTCAACCAACAATGGGGCAGTTTTGAACTATTAGTCTTCCCATACGAAATCGGTATACACTAGCATTGCCTCATCAGTGTTCGAGCGTGCGTGGGCTCTGTTCACAGAAGAAGCTGATCGGGCAGCGGCCAAATTTGAAATGAATAACAAACTTCGGGATATTGGATATCTAGCTAGCTTGATTGGGCGTCCTTTGCGAAGGGTTTTGGTACCAGTGTTTTTACGCAATGGGGGAAGAATCGAGACTGTTTTTGTTCCATATAAACCAGGGACATTCGAGGTCGTTCGGAGAACTCCAAACACGGCTTATGTAAGAGTAAATTTCCAGAGAGGACTGGTGAAGTTGAACGCCTGCATACCGGCAAACCGAAACAGAGAGTGTGTCTACAAAACCAAATGTAAAGACCGCTCCAAGGAGAGATGGCTGAGAACTACACAGCATAATCGGAGAGCATAATAGAAAAATAAACAGGCCGCCGAGAAACGCAGAGGAATATCAGGCGTTACTGAAATACTCGGCAATTGCGGAGCACGCACTGGATACGGGACGCAAAATATATTTGGAAAATGTTGAGGTTTTGAAGCGGGGACCACGACCCACGTTACAGAGACTGATAGCCGGAGACGTAGAAATCGCCAAGCCTCCCAGTGTTAACATAATCGAAAGCGTGGAACTGCCAAGCGCGTGGTGGACGGTTTTTGATCAGCCGAGCTGACGCGTGTTGAAGTGCGGTCATTTGAGTAAAGAGCAGTCAGCGTCTGAATTCTGTTTAACCTCAACCCACCCGCTCATAATAATTTGTCGAAGCACTCACAAGCCCACAAAGACCAATGAAAATCTACTGTGGGAAACAAGATGGCGCATCAGTTGTAGCACCCTGAAATGAAAGATTAACGAACCAAGCCCAATCAGAATTTATTTGAACCTTCTCAATACCGACATGAGCCTTAATTAACACTCAACAATGATGCAGTGTGTCTATATGAAGGGGGCTCACTGATTTTTCCCCGCCTCTCTAATAACCTGACCGATCTGGTGACCTGCTCACTTGGCCTGATAAGCCTTTTCTGTCAAAATCGAAACGTTGCCCAAAAAATTACCGATTGTTTACCAAGCCCCATATAACACATACGATCCAACTTATCCGGGAATATGTTCACGTTCATTGCTTGGAACGCAATGTATTCCGAAAAGTAAACAAATGATTAAATTATCAATTTCCTGAGTATAGTTTTGAAGGATAAGCTTTGAATATTCTTGAGTTTTAAAAGCGGATGGGGTCCTGAAGCGAATATGACCTTTCCCGTGAATGTGGACTTTCGTTGTAACTAGTCCTGTCACCAAACAAAAATCTTGTCCGCATTCACATGGGTTCGTAATCCACCTCATCACCGCAGTTTATCAAGTCACTGAGCTTTGTCTATCTGCCGAAGCACTGTGTAGCATGTGCGGCAGGAGAGACGATGACGTCAAACCGTGAAAAGCTCACGTCAAATTAAGGGTAGTATGATGAACGAATAAAAGTGTGATGTCACAAGGAAGCTTGTTTTTTAGAAATACACTCATTTGCATATCAATTTGTTTTTTTATGAGAGGCTCAGGTGAACCTCGGTTATGAAAGTCTACAAAAGAACGTCATGCACACAGTTCGCCTTATGTTTCAGTTACTCTCATGAACGATAGATTCGATTGAGTCTCTGGTAAAAACAAAATTGTCTTGCAAATGATTGAAGTTCTCGAAAACGGTCCAATTCGGGTTCAAGTAGAACATAATTTTGACAGAAAATCGGCGACTGCGCCCACCTGACGAGCGCCAAGAATAGGGGACCCGGTAGTGGGCTGCCGGAGAGTTTTCAGCAACTTTATGAGTTTCCTTCATAAGCTTGTTTGTTTGCGTTGCCACGTTGCAACATGATGTGTTCCAAAAAAACCTGCCCCAAAAGCGATGACTGGAGCAGCTCTACAGCGGTGCGATAACTGACCAATGCCGCATAAAAAATTCAGCACTTTAAAGGCATGGCGATAATTTATCTCGCCACAGTCACCGTTTTAGTTACGGAAATTTTCGGAAGCTGGACGACTTGCGAAATTGAATACACGGATGGATCCAATTATTCAAATACTCATGCATTGTAAGACGTTTGCAGTGATTCAGTTGATGTTTCAGTCCTCATTGCGACAAACACAGGCTCTTTTTAAAATCACAGAAAGAGAAAACCACGTACAGATTCAGAGCCCTCTGGTATAAGCTTGCAGTCCCTTTCAGAAATATGGCCGAAATTAAACGACATCTGGGCGCGCAGTAACCAAGACCGACCCGTAGGTACACGTCCAAGATTTCATGGGACCCTGGTTTGAACATAGAACACTTTTGTGTAAAGTGATAAAAATTGACTGCATTTATTCGAAGCCCTGAAACCTATCGCAACTGTCACGTATTTTTTCCGTCCTCTTCTGCAAGATATGGTTGATGACCGACGTTACTCGCATTTTTGTTGTCAGTCTCTCTCCAGGAACAAGGTCAAACTTCAGCTCCGCCGTAAAAAGCTGCTAACGGAAGTTCAATATTGCTTAGAAGCTCAGGGCGGTTGGGACATTAAGGGTCGAAATTACTGACCGTGTTTCGAATCAAGCGTCGGCATCTCGATATGTCCTGTCCAGGCTTGGGCTAATGTGCGATTGCTCAGCCCACGTGCTTCCCTCGGGCAATGTGGGGGCTACCAGCTAAAACGGTTCTGCAGCTGATTATTACTATTATTATTATGTTTCCAATTTTAAAACTGCTATTTTGCCACTTTGAGGTTAAGCAGATTATGTTTAACTGTAATGCTGTGAGGGTCAGAAAAGTAAATTGAAGCGCAAATTGAAGCTTCCACAAACAATTAGACAAAGCACAAATATCGGTACGTGCATCGGTGGAATGCATTTTGTTTGACCGGTACATCACTGAAATAATGTCGAGACGGTGCCAACTCGGGTGAATTTACAGGTTATTGGTCATCTAGTTGCTGATCGGTCAGTCAAGCCAAAAAGTTGGATTGCAAAGTTTTCAGTAAATAATGGCCTTTTGCGGTGATAATGCTTCCTATGCCGATGGCGGTGAAACGGCTGCGAACTAACTGTCAGGCTCAGCAATCCTGTTATACTTCATTTCCTTGGATCCGTGGATAAGCGCGTCCAAATTGTGCGACGCACTATCTATGACGTCGGGCAGATGGGAGCTTATATTGATTACGGTTCCCACAACGAGGTCGTGGGCGTTTGGCTATTTGTTCATTTTCGTAACTAGAGTACAAGTGCGAACTGCGTTCCACCAAAATCCATCGAGTAAACACTGAAATAAAGGTTAATCCTGTCAAAAAAATCAGGAAAGGCCAGCTGAGCATCAAGGAAATCCGGATGCCTGCCAGGGCTAAAAATGGAATTCCAATTTGGCGCGTCCGGATGCCCAAAGAATCAACAATGCACGAACCCTTGCTAGAAATTCTGGTGGCCATTTGAGACGTAATTTGGAGTCTCAAATATTCAGTGGTTCTTTTAACCATTACTCTGTGATAATTGCCTCCGCTTTTGACTTAATATCCGACCAAAGAACCAAGGGGGCGCTGGATTTCCCGTGAAGAATGCAATTTCCCTGTCGTTGCCGGCGGATGTGGACGAGTGAGCCTTTAGACGAGCGACCGCTGACCATTGGGTTCAATAGCCCAACTTCGACATGTGTTACGTACTGAAGTTATCTACTTCGCAGAAACTTAAACGTCTAAACATTCAGGCAGATCAGACAGACCCACTGAGTTGGTATTGTAGTGATCGACTTCTCTTTACCAATATAACTCGTAGTATGCTAGTACATGCCAAAAAATGCCCGAGGACAACTGGCTGTTTGAATCCGGACGATGGAAACTACGAGACAGTTCTTACTCGACGGTACGGTGAATCGAATCAGTGGATGTGATGCATGCCGTGTCTCTGGACGTGCTGAAAGGAACATTTTCATGCCCATTTTCTCAGAAGGGATGCCGAGGAATAATCCGTTGCATTTTATTACACAAGTGCGATTAGTCCTCAGTTAAAATGTATATAGCGTCAATCATCTTTCAATCACAGAAACCAAATCACAAAGTCACATATTTTTGACAGGTTCCTCGATTGACAAATTCTCAAATGAAATTTTCAGTCATCATATAAAGCCATTCTTCCTCCCATCTACTCATAGATTGCTGATGTGACGTTGACATTACAATTAGGGCAGGCATCAGAGTAATTTGTTCTCTTCCTGTTGATTCGCTTGAAAAGGGATATCTTTGCGGAATTTGTGAAATCGCTTTGTACCATTTGCTTGAACTTGAGCAACACTCGATGAGTGTCCAGAAACATTCAGCATGACGCGTTTAGGTGAGGATGCATGCTAATTTTTATAAGTAAGTTGCATAAGAGAGGCTTGCTTTCGTGTCCAATTGTCTGTATCTGGTCAGTTGGTAGTTTGAAATAAATTAATCCACAGGGAATTCATTCTTCCTATTAGTTGGTGCCGTGACTAAGATAAGGATCAAGATTCCGTGGGGGGATGTTCGAACCTCCCTAGAGGACTTTGAGGAGGTCGCGGCGGCCGCCGGACTGGAGACCGGAACGGGTAACTTAGCGATGCTGAAGATCCTTCTCAGAGGCTGGACACAGGCGACAATGTATGAGGCCAGAACATGTTCTTGGAAGATCGATTGGGCCTACGAGAAGTGACTTGTTGCAGCGCAGTTTGACACGCCGACCGACCACCCTGGTGACAGGGTATGGCGCAATCAAGCTTGACGGTTATCCAAGCGCTGTCGTGAGGCTGGTTTGTGGATAAATGAAGCCAAGACGGTGACACCTCTGGGTCATCAACTGAGACACGGAGAAGTTAGCCCAATGCATAAAATTAGCGAAGATCAAGGATTGTGGTGTTTTTAATTCAAATAGGTCTCTACGGCAGTTTCTTGGACGAGCAGCATACTACAACCGGTTCGTTGAAGATTTTAGCACTATTCCTAAAATTGTACGACTTCCTCGGGCAAAATTGGAAATTATTAATGGACCAGGGAAGCTTTTGAGCGTGTCACAGCGCGGATGTTGGACAAACAACTGACCGTCAAACTGCCAATGTCGCAGAGATATTCAATGTTTCAACGTGCGCTAGTGATCTCGGTATGGGCGAAGTCCCAAAGCAAAGGAACGGAGTTGTCGAATATGCCATGTATGCCCTGACTGACGCTGAACAGAAGTACTCGGCCATTGAGAAAAAAAGTTTAGCCATCTCCTGCATAAATGGAGGCAAATAGGCAAAGATTTCATGTCGAAACCAATCACATCCTACTAGAGTGGATGAGGATCACCAGAGATTCTCGACAACGGATCGCGCGCTGCGCACTCCGACTGCAAGAAGAAAACATCACAATGTGTCAGGGAAAGCGAACAAGTTGGATGATTGGCTCTCAAGACCAGTTTGAAGATGAGGTCCTCAGGATCATAATTGAAGCAAATGGCATCGTCGTCAAGCTGGATTCCGAAAGGTTGGCGCAACTTCAACGGCACGATCCTGCGTTACGAATGGTTGCAACCGCTTTGTTAGATGGAAGGAGCATTGAGAAAGAAGCATGAGACAAGGAATTGGAAACGCTCCAGAGTCACTTTGACTGGTTGGGTCCCAATGGACCTGGCATAATTTACTGGATCGCTGCTGATTCGGATGTTGTGCTACCCGTGAAACCCAGCGTTTTGAGACGGACATTATACTTTGGCCGACTGCCTACTGTCCCGGTTTGAGAAGCAAGGTGATGGATCATTCGGGTTTTTGTTAGCGATGCCAAATGATGGATGGGGACACGACAGGGGCAATCCACCCAATGGAGCACATTGCTGTCCCAGAATTCGGCGAGTTATGGTTCGTGGACTTCCGCATATGAACGTAGTTCAATTAGAAGGATCACTAGAATCCTGAAAAGAGTGGACTGGGGTCGCGGAAGCTAGGCAATCAATGGGGAACTTTTATACGATGCAAGATGGCCTGGGATCGAAAAGAGTAAACGAGACGCAGATCCGTAAGCCGTATGATACAAGAAAAAGAAGGCCGACTAGACATACTGCAGAACCCGACCTGACGGATGTAAACGAAAAGCGATGGCATGCGAAATAGCTTTAATTGGTGAATATGTGTAACGGTGATACTACCGATGGTGAAGCGTGTGAGTTGGAAGTTCTCTCCTGGTAAATTTGCTTGAAAAGAGAGATCTTTGCGGAATTTGTCAACTCGCTTTGTACCGTTTGTTTGGACTTGAGCAGCACACAATGAATGTCAAGGAACGTTCAGCAAGACGCGGTCAGGTGAAGGTGGATGCTCAGTTTTTGTAATTAAGATGGATATGACATTTGTGCATCCTGCAAAATATTCTGTAACTGGTCAGTTGGCATTTTGTAATAAATTACTCCGCAGCAAGCCTGCTTCCTGTCCCTGGTATTATGAAGAGGTTGGGACACTTCTAACTGGGAAACACGTTTTCACTATGACGTTTTGATACAAAAATCCGCATTATTGTCCCCGTGCACCAAAGTATTTTTAAAGGTGCTCATTAAGGCAGCAGATATGTGAAAAAATTGTGTAGACTCGGTATGCTGCTCAGTACTGCCTGAAGCGCATGAATACTCAACAAATTCCTAGAAAACACCACAAATCCCCAATGTACACATATTGTTGGAACAAGTTTGCAAAAATGATCAGTCATTGAACAAGCTGATCAAAATAATCAAAATGGAAGTTCATACCCTGATCAACATAATCCTTGTACCGCAGACCAATTAGATTTTTGGTGGATAACTTTGTTCACATTATTCCCATACATTTGTAAAGCAAAGCTCGATACACAGGAGCATGTAAGTGAAAAAAATTCGTAGGCTCAGTTTGCTGCTCAGAACTGCCTGAAGCGCATGGGCGCCCAATCAAATCCTAAAAACACAACAATCAATAATTTGCGCAAAAAAGCAAATGATTAGTCATTGAACAAGCTGATCAAAATGGTCGAAGATACCCTGATTAGCATAAATATTGTACCGCAGAATTAATCGATTTTTGATGGATACCTTAATTCATATTACCTCCATACACTTATAAGGCATGGTTTGATTCACACGAGACCTTATAAACTTCAGGCACATGATGCCTCAAGTAAGCCTGAATGTGACACGTCCTTGTTTGCTTCCTATTGCGTTGTTGTTCTACTTCGACCACGTCGCATGGTGGGAAGCCGTCGGTGTCCACACTTGGTCATCCATATTTAAAAATAATCCATCAAAGTACTGGGTTGTTCTTGTTGCCGGTACCAAAATCTGGGAGAATTATCGACATCACGTAAAGTTCCGTTGGTTGTTTTTGGTTTTCGGCTCAAAAGTTTATCTAAATCCCGTAAGAAAGGGTATGCAAAGTGGAGGTTCGCGAAAATGGACCCCAATACACTTGTGTCCCCTAGTTGTCTCCGTGGCTGTTATATCTCACTGGAAACGACAATGTATAGAATCCACAACTAATAGACATACAAATGGACGCACATTTCGTGGGCTGTGTACGTTTTCGCCAGTATTTCCCTGTCGTAAAACGATATTGTGTATTGGGTGGGGTCGATTCTGCGGTCCTAATGAACACAGATTTTACGGAGGTGCATAGTGTGATTCACGTTAATCGGAACCCGACATCGTCACCCACAAGTGATTTAAGGTGCGTTATGTTAGGTGAAATGACAGCCCGTCATTGGGAGGTATGGTGGTGTATAAAACACGAATTCGACGGTTCCCTTCCACCACCAATCATCTGACCTGTTATTATAGCTTCATCATATCAGAGGAAGGCTCACGGGCCCCGCTGGACCGTAACCTAGAGTGACATGCTGTATAAGCCAGGTCTCAGGAATCTCAACAAAAACCACTGACGTACCAAAACAACATTGTCTGTCACTGCGAATGCACCGGAATTGTTAGGCAATGTGAGCGGATAAATCTATACTACTTGGTGAGATCAGGTATTTGGAATAAACGTATACAAATCTATGATGGTCAAATTCGTTCTTCCGCTCGTCTATCACTTGCATCGGGTTATACGAGAATCGTATTGAAAATGTTACGCATAATCAGTACGTGTGTATCCTTTCTTAAGACTCAGTGGGTAAAAATACATTGCCACTGAGTTTCGCCACAATGTGATTATTTAACTAGGACAGAAGCGAACGGCAGATTCGGATGTATTCTCGAAGTCAAGGGATACCAAGATTGCACAGCTTCAGTGAGCAGTTCAGTGTTCTGACATTTGACTGAATGTTGAACTGTGTTCCACACAAGCTCTTCCAGAGTAGAATCATGCCTACCATTTTTCGGATAATGCATCCAAATTCTGTTGGGATTACTGATACTCCACCAAGTCTGGATTACTCTACACGCTCCGCTTGCCTTATGTGGTCTCTATGCCTCACTCTGCCTGTTATTCTAAACTCATCCGTCATTTGTGTCCTCATTCAGACGGACGTTTATCACGCGAATCGAGTCGTGCGTGAAAACAAAGTTGCATTGGAGAATACAACTACCTTCGCCTACGACGATATTGCAAACAATCCCAAGTAAATTTTGCGTATAATTTTCGCTATATGATAGCAAGTAGATTGTACGAAAACAGGTTCGTTGTTTGGCCTTAATAAGTCTGATACTTTTGCCGCATTCCTCATATATATAATTGTTGAATATGAGTTCCAGATAATTATGAGTTTACGTGCGTCGCTTCGGATGTCATATCAGACTTTCTTTTGGGCGATGCCTTTATATGAATACTGTAGACACCAGAGAACCCTGATGCAAGCAGCACATTCTGATGATATATATATATATATATGTATAGTGAGCAGATATTTCATTAAACATGTAAAGATGCTAACAAAATTTTCTTTTCGAAAGCGCTGAGTGTGACCGTTCCAACGGCATAAGACCTGCTCTAGTTGACCAGCTCTAGTGGTGCTTGAAGCTGGGCATTCCTTAGATCGATTTTTGAGAACACACATGAACCTGATTATCTGTACAGTACGTTTTCGGTTTCGTCTGCAGTGTGTGTACATTGTAGTGACCGCGTAATTTGCGTTTGTCGGTATTTTTCACAAATTCTCGGAGTAATACCGTCAGGCTTATTGGCGAAACTTGGGTGACACACATTTTGGACTTACAGACAAGTTGAATTTGTACCGTTTTACCGGAGATAAAACACTTCGCTTGTCTGAGGGCATGAATATCTAGAGCGTTTTCATCCACACGGTTCACGCATCCCAAATTTTGAACCACTGGATTTGAGTTAGGATCTGTGATGTGACGTACCGGTTGGTTTGGGGCACAAGGTATGAAATTTTTGTCATTTGCATCTTAGGATTATTTCCCTCAGAGTAATTAAACAACAATGCTGCATCAGTCTCCGTTGCTTGATTCACTAACTCATACCGTCAACATATTTAACCTATATCTTTCGGCTTCTACGAAGGAAGTCGATTTGAGGGGCTGCAAAACGTGTTTTTTGGTGCATCGCAGGAAGTATCGATTGAAGAATCGGAATGTAATAATTGCTTATCATTACCTACCCTCACTTTCCAGCAAAACTTAGAAAATTCGTCGCCAGTACCTTACCACTCACATCAGATTTTGTAAGACACCAACTGTCGAAGCTGAATAAACATTTATTGTTTCCGTTTCGCATCTCACATTGAGTCCGTTTGACAGTCGTTTGCTACCCTTCTTAAACTCTCTCTCCGATTTCCTCCTCCGCGCTGAATGTCATGATGTGTTAAGTGCGTTGGCCCGTTCAAGCGTTACAAGGGACTTGAGAACGTACGGTATCAAGCGCGTCTGAACCACTATGAAGCTGCCTGGTACCTGTTTTCCTTCATAATTTCATTATCTCAGTCACCTTTGCAATTATCCAGGCGCTCCCGAAAGGCCGTCATTCTTTTGATGCACCCCTGACAGACGAGACCACGGGCGGAATAATCGATGATATCTCCAGTGTTTAAGAGCAAGGACGAGCAATTTCGAGTGGTTGGCAAAAGCAACTGGCCAGTTGAGTGTGGAACACATGTTGGATCTGGAACGGGGGTCGGCTCAGGCAGCACAGTCCACGTTGTAGTCGCAGGAGAACAGCAATGACTCAACAGTGGAGAACCTGAAGAACAAAGTGGACTAACTCGAATGACGGCTTGCACCCATAAAGACGGAGGCACAGAGACATGGACTAACCGGCTGTTCCCAATTCCAACCGGTGTCTACGGCAGCTTCCTAGGCGAGCAGTATACTACAATCGGTTAGTCGAGAAGTTCCATTCGATTGCTGCTCCACTGTACGACTTGCTCGGACAAAATCGGAAGTCCGAGTGGATCAGGGAAGCACATGTGGTTTTTGTAAGTGTTTAAGCGCGGATACGGGATCAAATACCGACCGGTGTCCAACAGATGTTCCCTGTTGCAAAGAACGCTATTGATCGCCGTATCGGGGTAGACCTAAAGCCGAGACACGGAGTTACTGTATAAGCCGGTCTTTTCCCGGCCAACGCAGAGCAGAAGTATTCGACGATTGAGAAATTACGTTAAGCGATTGTCCGGGCTATATATCACTTGGCGTCATACCTGCTTGGACAAAGACCTCATGTCAAAACCGATCACAAGCCTGTAGAATGGATCAGGACCACCAGGGAGCTTCGCAAAAACCTGGTGCGCTGGTCACTCCGGTTGCAAGATTATGACTGTAATATCCGATACGTGCCACCCGGATGACTGAATGTCAAGACCAGAGGCGGAAGTGGAGGCCCTCATGAACATGATCGCTGCAAGCAATATCGTCGTTCACGTGGATCCCGGAAGGTCAGTGCAACTGAAACGGTAGGGTCCTTTATTACGGAAGCTTTCTTCCACCTAGTTAAATGGAAGGCATATTAGGAGCTGAGAGATAAACAAGTAATTGGAAATGGTTCCAGAGTCACTCCGATCGGTTGGGTCTTAGTGAATCTGGCATAATTTCCCGTAACACCGCGGTTGCAATGTTGTGCTGCCCGTGATACCACGCATCTTGAGACGGAAGCTGATAGTGAAGTGCCGCGAGATGGCACACACAGGATACACCATCCCATGGAACCTAAACCTGTCTCGGAAATCGCATATTTGGTACCGTTGATGCCATCTTCCTTCCTCCAGTGGCGACCGTCAGAAATCAAACTATCGTGATTATGACAGAACGCCTGAAGCAATCAATCGAGGCGGCATCCTTGTAAAACTAACCGGCGACGACAATCAGCGTAGTTGTTACGCATCACATCGTGGCCAACCGCATGGTGCCGAAAATGATCGTAATTGTTCAGTGCCTTGCTTTGAGAGCAAACAGCTCAAGGGTTGCAGAATATACACACATTTGCAAAATAATCTGCGATGTTTGGTTCATCGAAAAACCCAGTTTATTCTCACGTTCGTGATGTTTCCAATAAACGGAATGTGCTGCACCAGGACGCCCCATTTCCAAGTTGCTACGATATTCCAGATATCGCGAAACATGTATATTTGCAGTGCCCTACTCATACGGTTGCTGAAAATCCGTCGACATTCTGCGACCGGTTTCGCTCTACTTGTGGCTCATCGGGTAGGCGTAATCCCCGAGTTTCCGTCAATCTAAGGTTCTACTTGAAACCAAATTGCAGGAAATTAGCGAATATAGACTCTTTTGCGGAGTTGCTTAGAGAAGTTGGGACCCAGACGGATACGGACTGCAACATATCACCACAAACGAATAACCTGATCAAACGATCAAAGATTTCCAGGTAACCGAATGAGGCGACTGGTGCCAACGTAGCTGCCAGCTTATCGTGCTTCCATACAGTCAACCAAGACTAAGTACCTCTTCATGGTGACGTACGTTCGACATCAGAAAATTTGGTTACGGCGGGTACCACCCAGTTACATTTGCTAGATAGTCTCTGAATTTCCAGAGAATCTCGAGAAGATGCGTTTGAGAATAACACTACTTTTAATAATAATAGTTCATTTTGAATAAGGTGCATGAAAATGTTTCAGTTTCCTGTTGAATTGTCTGCAAAAGTGCAGTTGGTGTTTCGCGCTGAGCATCTGCGAGACGGAGGGCTTCCATACATTCACTGGTACAAAAATTACAACCTGGCTCTTGCAGATATTTCGTATACATGTCGCTGGATACTAGTAAGTAGAACGTCGATTCCTCCGGAATCAATGAGCTAGATGTTCATCACCATTATGCTAACGGAATCATGTTTGACGTATCATCAGCAAGTAGCTAGGCTCTGTGGGTGTGCGTGTCGACTGTCTTCAGTCTGGAAGTCACACTACTCATAAGCCTGCTGAAAACCCTTCAACAGCTCACCATGTGTTCGGTCATTCTTCATTATCGGTCCCCGAGTTTCCAGCTACCACATATTCTAAGTGAACCGAACTTGGAGAGATTTTGAAAACTTCGCTCATTTGCACACGAATTCGGTTCTGACAGGAGACTCAGAGGAATCGATTAGAATCGCCTGTTTGTGATGATCCGCTAGCATTGCCTCATCAGCGTTTGACCGTGTAAGGGCTCTGGGCACAGAATAAGCTGATCGGACAGCGGATAAATTTGAAGTAAATAACAAACTTTGGGGTATTGGGTATCTAGCTGGCTGGATCGAGCATCTATAAAGAAGGGTGTTGGTACGCAACATGGACATCCCTGGTCGTTGGAAGAATTCCAAAAACGGCTCACGTAAGAGTAGCTTTCCATAGAGGGAACACTATGCGCTCTGGACTGGTGGAGTTGAACGACTGCATCCCGGCAAACAGAACCAGAGATTGTGTCTACAAAACCAAATGTGATGACTGAACCAAAGAGTGATGGCTTGGAACTACACAGAGGAATCGGAGAGCCTGGTAGAAAATTAAACAGGCCGCCGAGAAACGTAGATGATTATTGGGCGCTACTGAAAGTGTCCGCAATTTCGGAGCACGCACTGGATACGGGACACAAAATACATTTAGAAAATGTTGAGGTTTTAAGGTGGGGACCTCGGCCCTCGGTTCTGAGACTGATAGTCGAAGACGTAGAAATTGCCAAGCATCCGTGTTAACAAAATCAGTAGCGCGGAACTGGCAAGCGTGTGGGGGACTGTTTTCGAACAGCTGACGCCTGTTGAAGTGAGGTCATCAGAGGAAATAATAGTCATCCTCTGAATTCCACTTGACCTCAACCCCGCTCCAAATATTTTGTCAGAACACTGATAACCCGACAAAGACCAAGGAAAATCTACCAGTGGCAGTCAAAGTGACTCATTAGTTGTAGAAACCGGAAGTGAAAGATTAACGAATCAAGCCCAATCCGAATTTATCTGAAACCCTCCAATCAACCAAAGTAAGATTTTGAAAACCAGAATAACCGACAAGAGCCTTAATTCACACTCAACAATGATGCATTGTAACTGCCTGAAGGTGCCTCCCTGATTGGTTCCCCCCATGTCTTATAACCTGACCGATTTGGTGGCCTGCTCACTTTTCCTGATGAAGCTTTGTGCCAAAAGCGAAACGTTGCCCAACTAAAAACTACCGATTTTTTACCAAGCCCTTCTGAAACGTGTATGATTTCGCTTATCCTGGAATGTGTCCACGTTCATGATGTTTCATACGATCTCAGCGTAGAAAGAAGAATCTTCTGAGAAGTAAACAAATAATTAACTTATCAATTGACTGAGTAAAGTTTTGAAGGATAAGCTTTTCTATCTTGAATTTTTTAAGCATATGGGGGAATGGAGAAAAAATGGTTATGCGCGGATTTTACAGGTAGCATAAATGTTGAGACTGGTTGAAAAAAGTCCTGTCCATATTCACAGAGTTTCGTAATTCGTCTCATCACCGAAGTTTACCATGACACTGAACTTTGTCTGTTGTTTTACTGACGAAGCACTGTATAATGTATGGGGCAGGAGAGGGGATGACGTCAAATTGTGCAAAGCTCACGCCACTTTAAGGGAAGTCACGCGTACGATTGAACAGTGGGTTTTCACAAGTAAGCTTGTTTTTATTGCGTTGCCACGTTGCAGCATAATGTTTTCCAAACGTAACCGCCACAAAAGCGATAGCGGTAGCACGTATTCAGCGGCGCGTTACTGACTCAATGCTACATGAAAAAAGTTATCGCATAAAAGGCGTTGCGATAACTTATCTCGGCGCAGTTACTGATGTAGTTACGGAAATTTTCGGAAACTGGATGACATGCGAAACTGAATACCCAAATTGCTCCACTTATTTACTTACTCTATTATTCTAGGTGGTTGACAATGATTCATTTGATGTTTCGATGCCCCGCAAAACAAACACAGATTCATATCAACTTCTCAGAAGGATAAGTCTATGTACAGAGTCAAGGCTTCCTTGTATAAACTTGCAGTCTCTTCCAGCAAAGTGGCAAAAATTAGACGAATAAATACTATCAAAGACCCGACATTAACCACGCCGACCCGTAGTCACACATCCGAGATTTCATGAGACCTTGGTTTGAACATAGAAAACTTTTGTGTAAAGTGATGAACATTGACAGTGTTTTTTCTGGAACCCTGAACTTCTCGCAACTGTTATAGATGTTTTTAATTCATGTTCGAGAATAACCCTAGTTTAAAACGCTTCAAGATATGGTTTGTAACCGATGTAACTCGCGTGCTTTTTATCACGCTCTCTGAAACGAAAAGGTAATCTACAGCTCCGCCGCAGAAACATTCTTCCTTTACTTTGGCTTGGGATCTCACGATAGTTCAGTGCTTATGTCCAGAATTTGCTTACCGTGTTTCGAATCCAGCCTCGGCATCTCGACTAGTCCTGTCCTGGCTTGGGCTGCCCGGCGATTGCTCAGCACTCTTGCTTCCCTCGGGCAATATGACGGCTGCGTACCAAAACGGTGCTGCCGCTGAAATATTATGTTCCGAATATTGAAACTGCTACTTTGCGACTTTGAATATCAGCATATTTTGTTCAACTGTAGCTCTGTGAGGGTCGGACAGGTGAACTTAACTGAATACCGGTGCGCAAATTGAAGCTTATGAAAGCAATTGGACAGGGCACCTGTGGAATGGGTTTGGTTTGACCGGTACAAGCACTGAAAAAATGTCGAGACAGTGACAACACGTGTGACATTACATGTTATTGGTCATCTAGTTGCTGATCTGGCAATCAAGCCAAAAAGTTGAACTGCAAAGTTTTCATTAAATATTCGCCTTCCGCGGTGGTTATGCTCCCTATGCCGATGAAGGTGAAAAGACGGTACACTAAATGTCAGGCTGAGCGATCCTGTCGTTCTTCATTTCATTGGGTGTTTGGATAGGTGCGTCCAAATTAGGGACCCAGTAGCTTCGGAATACAAGGGCTTATATTGAGAAGGGTTCATGTGCGGGTCTGAGTTGCAAGTGCGAACCATTTTCGACCTAAATACATCGAGCAAACAGTAAAAATAGGGTTTACTCCTGACAGATGTTTGTGAACAACACTAGGACAATCCAGCTGAGCAGCAAGGGAATCACAGGATTTCCTGAGGCTAAAAATGGAACTCCAACTTACGGCGCATCTGGGTGCCCACAGACTCAACAAGGCACAAACTCCTACCTGGAATTTCTTGTGGCAAATCAATACGTCATTTGGTGGTAATTGTAACTACTTTTCTGCGATAATTTCCTCCGCTTTTGACATAAAATCCAGCTAACGAGTCAGTGGTTGCGCTGGGTATAACGTGGTGGTCGACTTTTTTCTCTAATATAACGCGTACTATGCTGGTTCATTCTTGAAAATGCCCGAAGTGAACCTGTTGTTGGAATCCGGAAGACCAAGTTCATACTCGACGATGTGGTGTATCGAATCGGGGGATGTAATGCATGCCGAGAGTTCTGATATGCTGAAGCTTTCAAAGGAACCTATTTTGCCCACACATTAGTACGGATGCGAAAAATTTCAAAGCTGTAATTTAAATAATCTGTTGCATTTTATTAGAGGAAACCCTCAACTACATCAGTCTGGTTTTGGTTCCTTAATTAGCCTACCGAAAAACGAGGTAAACTTTGGGCCGAGAACTGCTGATCAGTAGGGTGATTAGCTCTCAGTTAGACAGGATATACCGCGATTCATCATTCAATCACAAAAACCAAATCACATAGTCACATAATGCTGACAGGTTACTCGAGTGACGACTCTGCGGAATTTGGGGACTCGCTTTGTTCCATTTGCTTGAAGTTGCGAAAGACTCAATGAATATCCAGAAACGTTCAGCATGACGCTTTTTCGTGAAGATGGATGTTCATCTTTTCTAAGTAGGTTGCGTATGAGAGTTTTGCCTGCCTGCCCAATAGTCACTAACTGGTTAGTTGGCATTTGTGTAATAAATAACTCCGCAGGGAAGGCATTCTTCCTTTAAGTTGGTGACTTGACCAAGATAAGGATCAAGTTTCCGTGGCCACTACCTTTTGAGGATGGGGATTTTCAAACCTTCCTGCAGGATTTTGATGAGGTCGCTGAGGCCGCCGAACTGGAGACCCACTGGAGTGAGTTCGCGACGCTGGAGATCCTCCTCATGGGATCGGACGAAGGCGACACTATATGCTACCGGAAGAGATTCTTGGAAGGTGTACTGGGCCTCCGCGAGGGAATTCGTTGCACCGGAGTTCAACAAGCCGGCTGACCGCCCTGGTGAAAAGTTAAGGCGCAATCAAGCTTGACGGTTATACAAGCGCTAACGTGAGGCTGGTTTGTGGATAAAGGAAGCCAAGTCACAGCTTGCGCGAAGGTCTGTGACACCTCTGGGTCACAAAGTGGGTCACGGAGAGGTTAGCCCACTGACAAGAAACATTGTCAGTCCGACTGCATGCGCGCACCTCACAATGCAGCACGTGCCAGGGAAGGAGAACAATTTTTATGATTGCCTTTCAAGACCAGAGTTTGAAGACGAGGTCCTCAGGATCATGATCGGAGCCAATGCTCTTGTCGTCGAACTGTATCCAGGAAGGTTGGCCCAACTCCAGCGGCACGATCCTGTTCTACAAATGGTTGCAACCGCTTTGTTAGATGAAAGGAGCATTGAGAAAGAAGGGGGAGTCAAGGAAGTGGAAACGCTCCAGAATCACTTTGACTGGGTGAGTCCGAAGGAAGCTAGCATATTTTACTGCAACGCCCGCGATTTGGATGTTGTGCTACCCGTGAAACCTAGCGTTTTGAGACGGAAGCTTATCGTCGAATGCCATGGGATGGCATATACTTTGGCAGACTGCCTGCTGTCCCGGTTTGAGGAGCAAGGTGATGGATTATTCGGGTTCCTGTAAGCGATGCCAAATAATGGAATGTGACACGACAAGGGTATTCTATTCCAAGGAAAATATGGCTTTCCCAGAAAGCGGCGAATTGCGGTCCGCGGAACTCAACGGTCCTTTTCCGGTGACACCGCTGCAGAAGCTGTCCTAACCGAGGTAAATGGAAATCAGTGGCCTGCGAACGACTTTTGGAGGGTGAAAGTGTGTAACGATGATGCTACTGAAATTGGCTTGTCGCCGGCAATACGCTTGT
The DNA here is from genome assembly GCF_000715545.1 of Opisthorchis viverrini. Taxonomy (NCBI): domain Eukaryota; kingdom Metazoa; phylum Platyhelminthes; class Trematoda; order Opisthorchiida; family Opisthorchiidae; genus Opisthorchis; species Opisthorchis viverrini. Next base: position 158,623 of record NW_008752094.1, on the reverse strand, counting down.
CTCCAGTGCAGCTAGAGGAAGAAGAAAAGAGAGCTCAAAAGTACTTTACCGCCGTTCTGGAAAATAGGCAGAAAACGTCAAGTAGAAAGGCGTGAACATTCTCCATAGGAACGAAATTCAAATAGAAGGGACATCAGAATCCTGGAAGTAGTGGACTGGGGTCGCGGAAGCTAGGCAGTCAATGACTGGGTCCAGTTGTCGTTGCCAACGACCTGGGGAACATCTATAGGATGCATAATGCACACACCGATAATGGGGCCGCCTAGATATGTTGCCGTACCCGCCCTGACGGAGTTAAATGAGAAGCGATGGTAAGCGATCGATCTTTAAAGAATGGATGTGCGTAACGGTGAGACTACGAATGGGACAGGCATTAGAGTACTATGTTCTCTTCTTGTAAATTCGCTTGAAAAGGAAAATCTTTGCGAAATTCATGGACTCGCTTTGTACAATTTAGTTGGAATTTAGCAACACGTAATGAATATCCAGGAAAGTTCAGTAAGACGCGCTTAAGTGAAGATCGATGTTCAGTTTTTGTAATTACGATGGATGTGAGAGTTGTGCCTTCCTGCCCAATAGTCTGCCACCGGTCAGTTGGCATTTAATGATAAATTACTCCTCAGCAAGCCTACTTCCTGTCACTGATAGCTTGAAGAGGTTCGGACAGTTCCAACTAGGAAACAAGTTTTCACTATGACGTTTTGATACGAAAATTTGCATTAATATCCCCGTGTAGAAAAGGATTATTAAAGTTGCTCATCAAGCCAGCAGATACGTGAAAACAAGTTTGTAGACTCAGGGTGCTGCTCATTTCTGCCTGAAGCGCATGAGTGCTCAGCAAATTCCTAGAAAACACTACAGATCACCAGTGTGCACATCCTGTTGGAATATGTTTGCACAAATAACCAGTCATTGAGCAAGCTGATGAAAATGATCCACCGTATACCGATTATCATAAACTTTGTACCGCAGAACTATTTGATTTTTTGGTGGATACCTTTTTTCACATTATTGCCATATATTTTTGAGGCAAAGTTCGATTCACAGGAGACGCATTGCTATAAATTAGTAGGGCAAAGTTCGATTCACAGGAGACGCAGAGTATAAAATTCCAGGCACATGATGCTTCAAGTAAGCCTCAATATGATGCGTCCTTGTTCCCTTCTAATTGCGTTCTTGTTCTGCATCGACCACGTTGTACGTTTGGGAGCCATCGGTGTCCACAATTGGTCAACCATATTTAACAATAATCCGTCGAAGAACTGGGTTGTCCTAGTCGCTGGTTCAAATACCTGGGTCAATTATCGACATCAAGCAAGTTTCTGTTAAGTTTTTATTGGCTTGAGGCTCAAAAGTTCATTTAAATTTTGTAAGAAAGGGTATTCAAAGTAGAATGTTGCGATAATGGTCCACAAACAGTTATGTCTATCATGGGTTTCTCCATGGTTGTGATATTTCAGTCGAAACACTCGGAAAGCCTTATCGAATGAACACAATAATGAACACCCTAATGGAAACATTTCGTCGCCTGTATTCCTCTCCCTCAGTAGTTCATTGTCATAAAACGATATTATGTTTTGTGTGGGGTCGATACTACGCTCCTAACGTACTCAACCGTTACGGATGTGCATAGTCTGATTCACGATAATCGGAATCCGACTTTCGCCGCCCATAGGTTTTTACCGTTCCGTTATGTTACAAGGTATAATGTGGTATAAAACAGGAATTCGAGGTTTTTCTAGCCACCACTAATAATCTGTCCTGACTTGTAGCTTCATTATATTAGAGTAACTTTCCCGGGCAGCCTAGAATGACTTGTTGTATGAAATGGACTCAGAAAACTCAACAAAGTCCACTGACGTACCAACAACGTTGGTTGCTACGGCGAAAGAACCGGAATGGCTAGGCAACGTGAGCGAACGAATCTATAATACTTCGTGAGATCAAGTAGCATGCATTTGGAATAAGCATATAGAAATCCATCTTCCTCAAAATCGTTCGTCCGGTCGTCTATAATTTGCATAGAGTTATATGAGAATGGTATTCAAAATGTTACACTTTATTAGTGCGTATGTATCCATTCTTATGAGTCAGTGGGTAATAATTTATTTCCACATGATTTTCCACGCAATGTGACTATTTCTCTAGAACACAGGCTAACGACAGATCCGGCTGTATTTTCGATGTCAAGGGATACCAAGATCGTACAGATTCGGTGAGCAGGTCGTTGTTCTTACACGAATGAATGTAGAACTTTGGTTAACCAAAGCCCTTCCAGAGTAGAATCATGCTTCCTGTTTTTGGGATAATACATCCACACGCTGTTGTGGTAACTGGTGCTCCACGAAGTATGGATTATCCTACACACACACTGCCTGCCTACTTTGGATTTCATTAATCACTCTACCTGTTATCCTAAATTCACTTGTCATTTGTGTTTTCATTCAGTCGGACGTTTTTCACGCGTATCATTTGGTGCGTAAAAACAAAGTTCCAGCGGAGAATATAATCACTTTCGCCTACGACGATATTGCAAAAAATCGCAAGTAAATATCGCGTACAGTTTTCGCCACATGGTAAAAATTAGAATGTAGTAAGGTGCTTTTTATTTTGATTTAACACGTCTCATTGTTGTTCCGTATTTCTCGTGTATTGTTGAATTTGAGTTGCAGGCAACTATGGGGTTTCATATGTCACTTCAGATGTTTTATCAGATTTTCTGTTGGTTGATGCCTCTTCCTGACTTTAGACGCCATAGAACCCTGATGCGAGTAGCACCTTCTGATGATGATGACGAAGATGATGACGATAACGATGAAACTGATGTGCACTCGTTTGAGTACTCGTTTCCGTTGATATCTAGATGTCATTTTAGTGCATCAGCCGGCCGTAGTGCATCCAGAGAGAAGAAAAGACCTCCTAAAAACATCAAAATCTGATTCATGCGTGGAGACGGTAACAATCGTAAGTCGTTTATTGCCCAGTCGTTCTTTCAGCTGTAGCAACTTAAATGTGCCTGGCTGCCATGACACACGAAGGTTGCACGAGGTTTAGATTACTGCCATGTTTCCCAAACCTTGACAGAAGAGCTCGGGAGTCAGACGTAGGGCTGGAATCACGGAATTTCCGGTCAGTATATTTGCGCCTTATCCACTTGAGCCATATCGCCTCCTGTCCACTCGAATTACATTCACGGGCACGAAATATGGATATGCTCATAAAATAGACTGCTGGTGTAAATTTACCCAAGGAATTACATTTTAGCACCAAATTTGTAATTATCTTTGTTGTGCTCTCAACGGGGATCATTGAAGGTTACCTCAATTCCTTGGGCGTAAAATATTTTTATGTGTTAAAATGGTGCACTCATCGTCTTGAAAAAATTATTTCGGAAGCCAGCGAGCCCAGTTCGAACTGAATTTCTTTCTAATCGACCTACGTGCTGAGTTCTCCCGGGAGACATATCGCCATTTTCATTTTCTTTATTCCAGAAATCCGTTTAAAGGTAAAGTGTTCCAAGATTACGAGCACAAAGATGTATACAATGGGGTGGTAATTGATTACCGTGGAAGAGTAAGTCCGTGTTCCGTGCGCAGCAATTAAGTAAATTTCTGTATCAGTTTACCGCGTAACACAAGGTGCAATTAAAATGACACTGTGGATCAAAATACAATACAAAACGTAGGGCAGGTTAATCAGTTTTACCATAGCACAGAATGCTCAATCCACTTGGACGAACATTAGTCATAAGGTAATAGAGAAATCTCAGGCATTCCGTGACCGAGTTCAACCGTCCGACTTTGGTCTATCAAGTAGGTTAGCGTTCTTGTCAAAAGAACCGCAAAATGTGCACGAAGACCAACAGTGTCGAATAGATTCTCCGGGGAAATATCCTTTGATATCCCGATTGAAGCACCAACCAAACCAAGCAGCGTGTCCAGGACAGCACATTCAGCTAAAGAATATCATATATACGAAATACTAATCTGTAATTCATTTGAGTACTGATGAGTGATACTCGTTTTAAGATAGCGGCTAGTTCTCACGTATGTTGCATTCCTTAGTTGCTGAGGTAGGTGAGGGCCATTTGGTAGTGCTTCCAGGTAGTCCGTGTTCAACTCAACTACCAACACTAGGCTTGGGGAGTAAATCCAAATGCCATGTTTGATAAACGGACCAACAATCGATTCATTCAGTTTTCAGCACACATCGATTATCGTGAATAAAATATTAATGAAGATGGAGGGTAGATCCTAGATTTGAATTATTTTTTTAGGGTGAAAATGGATGGTGACTGGGAAGAGAGTGAGTGTACGGAACACCATTGTCACTGGAATAATTGGGCATGCATGTAAATCCGTTTTAGGATGTCACACCGGATAACTTCATGATGGTGTTAAAAGGCGATGATAAACTTGAAGCCAACAAGAAGAAGGTGCTCAAAAGGTGAGTTTGCGCGGAAGTGGACACTGTTTATACACTTGTTGATCACAACCAGAATTCTAATTTTGCAGGTCACCGTCTTCGTATTTACGAAATGCGTGTTTAGTATTCCCGTAAGTAACTTGGGACGTAATCTATTCGAGTAAGATTCACTCCACGGGAAAACCGGTTTATCCATTTCTGACTTTTGGCTCTTATTAAATCATAGGCATCAATTGCCGCTGGTAAAAGGTTTCAGAAATATTCAGATATGCGCAGTTGGGAGTAGCCAAATGTATGCTTGGTTTTGTGCATCGTTGGGTCGGTCAATGTTGGTTTGCTCGAATTCAGGAGTTGTTTTAACTCATCTTGTTGAAAAACGTAAATTAACACTGTAGTTTGGATGATCGAGCACCAAGTCCACTGTCGGCCCTGTGCGTTTATGGTGGTCCCTCAAATTTGTTTCGACGTTTACCCATCATACTCTCACCTTTTAGAAAACCTGTCGTGCCTATGTGTGTTGCTAATGTCACACTTGTTCTTTCGAACTTCCATTCCCGCCGTGTTGACCCGCATGACGAGATGGGTAGCGCCGGCTTACAGAAGCAAGCGAGGAAGCGAGGCAAATATTTGTTCACTCGCAAAGCATAGGTCTCTCATCCAGCCATCTAGGCACACTTTGTGTTTGCAATTGTGGCGAACTATGTAGTTAGCCGCTCTTTGTGCGTGTTATCTAATAAACCGTTGTTTCGTACAGGGACCGGCGGTGAATGTTTCCGTACATATTCCCAGCTTTCGTGAACCAATATATTTCGCTTGCAGTTGGAAAAATCCCCTTGATTTAAAAGTTTTGTGAACACCGATTGTTTGGCCTACTTCAACAGCTTCGTGCTATTTGGTCTGCTGACAATCAGGTTTGCAACTGCGAACGTAGTGCCTCGTGGTCTGTTCTGTCGCCATTCGAAGGTGGTGGCCTGCTAGCTGTTCATATAGGCTTTATTCTGAGGTTTCGCCAGTCCTCACAATAACTTGGAGTGGGAAGTTCCCGTATTCACCCTTCCAAAGCACTGTGTTTGACAAACGCTCATTTTTGAAATCCCCCGCCAAGTGGTAATAGACCTGTGGCACTTTATTTGCTGTCGCCTACAGAATGAAGATTCCACTGCCCGTCACGTACATTATATCCTGTTTCAGCAAGCTAGTTTTCTGCAAAACTTCATTTTCAGACAAAATATTTCGTTGGGCATATTTGAAAGGAATATTTTTTGTTACTTGACATATTGTGAGCCTAATCGTTTGCATTTTGAAATTTGGCTGACGTTCTACAAAAATATATCTTAGTTGAGCTCGACGTTATATTTTTCCGCCAAATTTTGCACTTCTGGTTCGATATTATGCTTTAAGCAGATAAGTTAACACATGTAATATGGAAATGAACAGAACAGCTTTTACGATGCCGCCTACAGTTAGTTGGGATAGAGACGGAATGAGAGATGGCTTATAGAATAGGTGTTCAACGGTGATAATCTCATCCGCACAATAAACAAGTTTTATTAACTGGAAGAGCATTCGTGAAAACAAACTCCGAAATCTCAGGCTACAGCACAACAGCAATTCAGAAAAAAACAATCAAAATATACTGCGGAAACAAGAAGCCGGCGAGAGAGATAATCGAATGTGGAAAGCCAGAATGCAACACAGTAGAAGTTGGTAACTGATGAATCAAACCATGAACAAAAGATTCTCATACAGAAACTACTTAAAGCAGCAATCGAATTCAGGGGGGTGCCTGCCACAACGCAGTGCAGTTCGAATTCGACCATTTGGACCCCGAGAAGTGAATGGTCCCCTCAGCCAGTCATATCCGTTTAATATCAGACAAGTATGGAGTAAATTCCAACCCAACCGCTCACTCATGATGTCACTTCGGATGGTGATGAAACATTCGTAAGCTTATCACTAGGATCAGAGAACTGATGAAGACCATCCTGATCAACGACCCGGAAACAGAACATTTTTAGATCGCATTTAGATAAGAACATATGGCTTCTTGGACAGCCTTGTTCAAAATGTAGGATCGCCTCATTTGGGTTACAATATTTCCCTGAGTAGTGTACATATCATGTAGACATTCCATTAAACAGATTTAATCATGCTCACAAGAGCGTCTTTTCAAAACAGCTAAGTGTGACCGTTCCGACGCCAAGAGAATAAGACCTGCTAAAGTGGAACACAGCTTCCAGCCAATTTCATACATTGAAAACCATAAGAATCAACCAACAGACGTCCAAAGAATCGAAGGTTCATCCACATATTCACGTGGCCATGCAAATAGCAGACTAGTGGAAGTTAATTCCGCTACTGATATATCCATCAGCGTGTACAAAACAATATTCTGAACTACGTGTTTGCTATGCTTCCATTTCCACGGGTATTTTCTTGTGTTTTCCCATCTATGCTAGCGCCGGCAATAAGCTACTCTTCAAGACCGCCTTAATCTTTCTACCCAACAACAGCGGTCCCAATGACAACGTATTCATCTTCTTCTCCGGCCATGGTGCCAGTTCCGTTATTGTCTTCCCAGGAGAAGAAGTAAGTTTAGTTAATTTCGGTAACCATGGTTTTAGCACGCACCTTTTTAATTAGGAGCTAAATAGTGAACGGATTGTAAAGGCTTACGTAATCATGTTGGTGCAAGTACATGAGTAATGCTTTACAAAAGGGAGATTATAATCAAGCTGATCCTGCAGCACTCTCAAGAGCGACATCCCAGTTGTCAAAATCAGATTTGTGCTCTCGCGAGTATCGAGTAGAGATAACTTTGTGGCCTGAGCAATGGCTCGTTTGGCTCTTTCGAAAGCGGCAATGGCGGCGGGGGCAAAGTAACAGATTTCCCTTTGGACCCAAGTAAATCGGTCAGTGGCTTAAAATAATTTCACAGTGAGGGATGAATCACCGGTAGTAGCTGATGATACCCATGAAACGGCGAATTTGGTTGAGAGTGGTGGCTGAAATGCGACTGGCCAATGGTGAAACACCTGTGGCGTCAATGTGTTGGCCAAGAAAATCCAGGCTAGTAACACCGAATAAGCATTTGTCAATGTTCTCAAGTATGTTGTAAGTGGAAAGACGTTCAGACACTGGTCTGAGATGAGCTGCATGTTCATCTGGGGGAGATGCTAGCGAATAAAACTTCGCCAAGTTAGATATACACTAACGGTAAGCCACGTAAAACCTCGTCCATGAAAAGTTGAAACGTTTGGGCTGCATTTCGAAGACCAAGGGGCGTACGCGTGAGTTCGAAAAGGACAAACGGTGTTGTGATGGCTGTTTTAGGAATGTCGTCCGGGGCTACGGGTATGTGATAGTATGCTGGTACGAGATCGATTTCGGAGATGTGGCATAGGGTAATTACGAAATCGTGGATATGTGGGATGGGATACTTGTCTGGGATAGTAGCGTTGTTGAGAGAACGGTAATCACCACATGGTCTCCACTCAACTTTAGATTTCTTAGGAACCATATGTGGGGGTGATTACCAATGACTCGATGAAGGGCGGATAATGTCGAGTTCGGGCGTGTGTTCGAACTCGTGTTTTGCGAGTTGTTGCTTATCCTGATGACGTTTGCGTGGGTTGGCATGGACAGGTGGACCTCTCATCTGAATACGGTGGACGGCGGAATGATTGACCGGTTGAGTGTACTGGCATGAATGAGTAAGGGTTGCAGAATCCCTATGTATGTCAGCAAAATGTTAACCCGGTAAGATAACGCGGATACGTGTGGATGAATTTGGGGCACTAATTCCGTTGATTGAGAGAAAAGTAAGCGTGCCTGAGAGACGTTTGGGTCGCACGTCTACAGATGGGTTGTAATGGGTCAGGAAATCTGCACAGATGATCTGGGTTTGGGCGTCGGCCAAAAGGAAGATCCACTTGAACGTTCGTCGCAATCCGGGATCAAGGGTAAGGGAACGTTCGCCGTATGTAGCGATGCGGGTAATGTTTGCGGCTTGTAACGAGAAAGAAGCAGAATCGGGAAGTGGATTCTTATGTGCTAGCACACCAATTTCAGCTCCCGTATCTACAAGGAAAAGTAGACCACTTGAATGATCGGTGATGTGAAACAGGCGACTAGTGTGAGGAGGGCCACAGACAGTCGTATCTGTTACTTACTTGCCGTGGTGTTTAAAGGGGTTTTGGAACGCGGCTTGAAGGACCAAGATGGTTGACACTTGCGTGCTTTTCGGCCATAAGATTGGTGATACCAGCAGCAAGAGTGGCGGGCACGAGATAACGATCTGGATCGTGAACGTGTTCGATGCTTGTTGATGTCCAACCGTTGTAGGCGGTCAGTCAAAGCATCAGATTTGGCTTGTAGTTGTGACACAGAAGCACGAAAGCGCTGATGACGTGGGATATGGAGGGTGGGGGTTTGTCGAGCCATAGTTGGGCCATGATTTCCACCGCTAGCTTACCACCGCAGAGGAGACTGCACATGTGGCGAAGAATTTGTGATGGCGATCTGTCCCCAGGTTTGACAGTGGTGAATATATCTCGCAGCATTTTTTTCAGATTTCCCCGTCCTACTTATGACGACCGCTCGAAGGGCGTCATACGGATTTTCCTTAGGAATATCTCCTAAGAGATCATTAGCTTCTGTTGCTACGTCACAAGGAAGACGCTGGACAACACAGGAATACCGAGTCTTGGGAAGTGATGCTTCGCGTAGAAAAACGGCGAAACCACACCATGGGTTTGCGTGGAATGCAATCTGGTAAATGTTTGCTATTCGCATTCTCGAACAAATCCGCTGAATCAAAGTGTTCCTTAGTACTAACCGGGCAAAAGAAACAAAAATACGACGAACTGGAAAAAAAGCTTTCAAAAAATATCTCGAAATACTCGGGTTCACCAAATTTGTGGGGGTCAGGCTACCCAATGCGTTAGCTTACCAGGAGTGTGTGGCAAAGAAATAAAAATAATTACGCTAGGGTGGTTATACAATAATAAAGAGATCAGATGGAACACACTCTCTTTAAAATAGTTCTTCCTTGGCCCGGATCAGCGAATATACCATAATACAATTATGTTGGTCCAGAGGTCTTCTACTGAACAGTCCCCACGTATAATAAATTCCGAGGATTTCTGAAATATTTTGGTGCCAGCGGTAGTAACTGAGACTCCCGAATGACCGCTGCAAGCGCGGGCGAAATCAGAAGAGAGAGTCGAAGCACGTGACCACGCTTGTATTACGTGAAATTGTACAAGTGCGCGTTTTTGTAGTTTTTCGTATTGAAACAAAAAACGATTATGCAATTGATGAAATACGTAGTGTTATAATGGAGGTAAAATAAATTTACAAANTAAATTTACAAAACGCCACAATAGGTGTCGTCAAGGTGCTTTAGATGACAACGTCACATAGTTTATTTACGAAGTTTAAGGTCGTTCGACTCACATGATTTTGTGGTCGGCCCATTCAGACTGCTGAGCAAACGGAGATACCATAAACAAGAAAGCTGGTAGTACACGGTCACCAGTGAGGCGTACATATACGAAGAACGCGTCAGCCGGATCTGCCCTGACAAGACAACATACTGCTTCTCGCTTCTAGCGCGACAGCACGAATCTTCAATAGTATGCAGTTTTTGTGTTTATGAGAAAACATTCTGTGATGAAAAGCCAAGAAGCAATGTACAACTGTTCCATACGTCTTGAGAATCATCAGTGTTGCGCTTGATAAATGCAAAGTGTAACCTATCGGCCACGAGCAACCAACCAGCAGCCTGGTTTATCCGCACTAAATCAGGACATAACGCCACCCATGCTCCAATCAAGGGATCCGCATCACTGGTGACTGACCCATCGAGTGGCTCATCTTGAGCTCAAGAGAAATTTTCTTCTTGCATTCCGACAGCTGCTTGCCATGGAGTTGAACGATACCCTTGCATACATGCGTTCAAAAAAAATGTTCAACAAATTGGTGCTGTATGTAGAGGCTTGCAACGCTGGCTCAATGTTTCACGATGTTCTTCCTTCAAATATGGGAAGTAAGTAGATTAAATTTCTGGCTGCTTATTGCATGGATCCTGTGAAATGGTGTTTATAATGTCAATCACATATGGTTTAAAAGCGTCGTTCCCCGGTAAAACAGGACAAAGCCTGAGAACCAGTCTTTGTTCCGAGCTTGGTTTTTTCTTGTTCACATCGCGATAATTGTATGAAAGAAACCCAATACTCTACGCCACAAGCGTTTAGGCGATGATGGCACCAAATGGATTGACATCTTTCCCAAAAAGTACATTTCAAACCAAGAAATAAGGTCTAATGCTAGTGACGTGTCTACCTTGGCCGCTCCCGTCAGTGGTCTTTTTCCAGGGGTTTTACCTTAAAAAACCTTATTATGCATTCGCATACTTATTTGATTTTGACGGACAGACCAAAACACACCCGGAAAATGTCTCGTTAATGAGAGTGTTTGGGAAGTTTCACTCAGTCTGCGTTCATGTCTTGATTAATTCTTAGAGAAATTCGAGGACTGCGTCTACCTGATTCGACGCAAGTAGCAGGAAAACCACTATGTTCTGTCAATGAAACGTCAGCGACCTTCTGACTAGTGTGTTAGTATTATACGTCTTGCAGCTTGGTTATTTCTCTGAGTCACAGGATCTTTTCGTCGATAATTTACCTCACTCTTTCACACATCTTTGATTTTGACTTATACTATCTCTTGTCTGAAACCCTAAACCCGCAGTCTACGTGACAACAGCAGCCAACGAAGATGAAGATTCCTCGGCTTTGTTTTGTTCTGACAAGGACATCGATGTTTGTCTAGCGGACGAATACTCGTATGAATGGCTTTTAGATTCGGAATACGTAAGTTTACACAGCTGTTTTGCAGATAACCCTGTCAGGTTTAGATGGGTAATCCGTTGGTACTCAGCAGCCAGTGGTAGTTCATTTGATCCTCAAAACAAATCACGGCAGTCCGGTGGCACCAAAATAATCAAACCATTGGTTGTATGTCCGAAATTTCTCACTATCCACCTAGGCAGGCTTGCCTCTGATCTCGCACAGGGATGTGAAAGAGGCTAGGAAACGTTTGGGTGCTATCAGTGTAATTCGCAATCTACGATGGAGACCGCCTGATTCCCACCGTGACTGTGCTTGAATCGATGTTATTGAAGTTCTTGTTATTATTTTCGGTTCATATCGCCTGAGTAATTGTCTGGAGCTTTAGGCGCATCGGAATAATTGTGGTAAGACAGCACCAAATAATTTGCTAATCCGTTGTGATTCTTTTGTTTTGAATAGGGCTTCGAATGGATATTGAGTTCACGCATGGAAGCGTCAATGTTGAATACTGATGTTCACAATGATGAAGTTGATGTTGATGATGATAGCAATGCCGTTGATGATAACGATGATTATGATGCTGGTGCATCTTCTGAACGCCTTTGTCTCAATACATCTGACGAAATGTATCAATATGGCAATGGCGTCCATGCTGTCAGTTTCTTTCTAGATTGTCTGACTGGATCTCGAATGTGTGGATATCTGGGTGTAGGCAGTAGGCTAGCCCTAGATTTTCCTTCCTGTTCCAGTATCCTTTCTTTCCCACCACAAATAATTTGGAATTCTTGTACGGCAGTAAATCATCAGTAGTTTCCTCTGTTGCTCATCTCCATGATGAAGATGACTGTGGTGATGTTGGTGGAGGTGAGCAGATAGAGCACCATATACTTAGGATATGTTTTGTGTGCATGTAAGGTGGAGTGCTCACAAATTTATCAGCAATATGTGTCTATGCATACCTCGGTTGTTTTACCCTTGTGAAAGTTTCAACGTTTTGCCTAAAGCGGATTCGTCTTAAAATTGCCTTAGCTAATTTGTCTGCTTCACATAGCTCCCCTTTTTCATTATCTTCCGCGTGCACGCAGAAAGACATAAAAACGCGTACACTGGATGAACAATACGAGGAGGTGAAAAGGTGTACAGTGTTTAGTCACGTGATGAAATACGGCGAAATGGTAAGTCACAAAATGATATGGAGAGACTCATTTGGTCACTTGTGAAAAGTCAAACTGTTATGAAAATGAGTGTATTTATCGATATGACAGATGTGTTTGGTTACGTGTGATAGGTGACGGTCAATGGTGCAAATACTTGATTAGGAACTGCATGTTCCATAGCCCGAGATCAGCAAGGTTGACAGTCCAAGCATGTAGATATCCGAGCCTTTCGAGTGTCGCTTTCCGGATAACCAAGCAATGGCTTTGGGTACCTTATACTTCATACATTTCTGTGCCACGGTACAAAAGGAGGTCAATTCTATATGAATCATTTACAAGTAATTCAGAGGACGGAAACTTCCATCTGATTAGTTGACACTCGAGGACCCGGTCAATTGATGGCCACTTGAAGTGTTTTTCTGTGTTGGTGCGATGAGTGCCTTGAACCTGAACGAGCAAACTCATGTGATAATACAAGTGCTATGCACTGATGTTTGGGAGGCGGCTTCGGGAATGATATTCATAGACCAATCGTATTTTTCAACACCAACACGTGAGTATTAAGGTGAACAATTACGGTCACATGGTGAGCCGCCTCTTCATTTTATGGAAGAAGACGCTATCTTGGTTGACACTGAACTGACAGGTGTCTGTTTATTATATAATTCAGGCGATGGGCAGTCTCCCAGTTGGAAAACTCCAGGGTCAGTATGATCTACCGATGCACCGAAACGATGGAGCTCTAGCAGTATGTGTTCAGTGCAATATTCGATATTTTGAACAGCCTATTGGAACACTTATTTCCTACGCAAATATCTATACAAGGAATCAAGTGAGTAGTACACCTAGCAATGAGAGTGCCTGTCACTTCAGTGGCAGAAACACTTAACAACCCAGTTAATATCGACGAAGTCTGCCAATAATAGCTGACTCAATGATCTCAATTAAAATATTTTTGATGGAAACAATAGTTAATCCGATAAACCATTCCCTGTGGTTTGATTCAAATCTCTAAGAAGATAAACAGACCAATAGATAGATAGATAGATAGATAGATGAGGACATAGTGATAGGCACGCTTTTAGATGAATAGCGAACAATCTACATTATCAAAGCAGACCGAACTAATCGTAGTCGAAAACCTATCAGTCCAACTGACTAGCATTTCACCGATTGCAAATATTCGTCGATTTCATGTTAAACCCAACAGGCAGGCAATCAGACAGAGAGGCAGACCGAGACAGGAGGACATAGTGATAGGCACGCTTTTAGATGAATAGCGAACAATCTACATTATCAAAGCAGACCGAACTAATCGTAGTCGAAAACCTATCAGTCCAACTGACTAGCATTTCACCGATTGCAAATATTCGTCGATTTCATGTTAAACCATCAGACGGAACACGGTGTTTACCACTGACCATGAAAAGAGCAGAGAAAGTATAACCTGGTAAACTCACGGTGCTAACTAATTCTGCAACACGATGGTTGTTGCTTCAACGAGTTTTGTTGGATGTGTTCATGTCATGAAACTACACATGAGAGTTAAAGCCCCGTTTCAGATGTTCATCAAAACCCGTGAAACGTTTAGTGATGTTCTACGTACTCGAAACTCATGTGCAGAGGAAGGAATTTTGTCAGTAATCGACGTGACCCAGACGACCGAGTTGTCTAGGAAGTCAATTCTTTCAATCACTATTGACAGAGCCCCTGTTAACAATAAGTGTTGCTCAAATGTTTTCTTGGTTCCAGCGGAATGCTGCAGATAGAAAGCCCTCTTGCCAGGCGCATTTGTTTACAAAGTCCCGACGGTTGTTTGAGGCCGCAAGAGAGGAAGCACATGAAATCGCTTGGCACAGGCTTTACCGTGCTCTTCAGGTTTGTATTTTCATTTTTCTTATCCAAGTGATCTCAACAAAGAAACTGAGTGCACGATGAAAAATGGTCTTAAGTAACAGTCTATTTGTGTGTCGGGAATAGGTTTTGAGGATGCATGGGAGCTGGTAAACGCCATGAGTCCAATATTTTGACGGGCGTTTCTTGAAGCTACCTAAATATCTAACGGGATTAATTGAGATGTGCGACAAATCTTTTATAGTCTATCTATAACCTCACACATCTATTCTTTTCGATCCTCCCAGCTTAGCCACATCGTCAAGGAAACCTTTCGTGACATCGTCATGGATGTGACAACCCACCGTAAGCCAACGGTAAACGGCTTGTCCAAGAGGGATGAACTCATGTGTTTCAAGGCAGTATTCGATCAATTCCGGAAGTCATGCTTCACAATTCAGCAGGCAAGTTGAACTCGTGATGCTCGGAAACGAGGGTGTGCAAAAAAACCTCATACATTGCTAGCCAATGCATTCACTCACGGCGTCACGTAAGGCGAGCCTCAGTCTCAAAATTTCTCTTAGTTCAACTTGCAGCAAATGAACTTTCGGGGCAATGTGGTGTTCACCTAAATATCACCTTCGTTCTTTTCCTTAAATTAGACGTTCATCCCGCAACAATGTGTTCATTGGTCCAACATCTTGGTAAATATTTTCCATCATAACCCGTCATCACGAAGCCGAGTGATGGAAGGTGGAATGTGCTGTAGGTAAATCGGAATTTTAAACAATCTGAAGTGTTATGGTGTAGGTACATGGGAATTATAAGGCTGAGAGCCTCTGGATGAAGCGACCGGTGTTCAATTCAGTTCACTTCACTTTAGTTCAGTTCCCGTCAGTTCAATTTCACTTTAGTTTAATCACGAAGCGAGTGATGGAAGGTGGAATGTGCTGTAGGTAAATCGGAATTTTAAACAATCTGAAGTGTTATGGTGTAGGTACATGGGAATTGTAAGGCTGAGAGCCTCTGGATGAAGCGACCGGTGTTCAATTCAGTTCACTTCACTTTAGTTCAGTTCCCGTCAGTTCAATTTCACTTTAGTTTAGCTTAGTTTTGATAACTTTGAAACCATTGTGAACTGAGTTCTAACCAGCAAAATACAACCACCATGAAATGTTGATGGATTGATGTTAGAAATGACAGAGGACAGTCATGGAGAGAAAGTCCATTGTTTGTAAGTGGTCCCTGTGTTCAAGACTGCAAAGAAATATACCGAAGCATGAGTTGACCAGAAAATCAGGCTGGAATCGTTAGGTTTGTTATTCAAAAACGCCACAGGCTAAAAATTACTGTGAGTTAACCGTCCAGCAAATCAACTTTAGGGCGAAATCTGGGACCCACATCACTAGCACCTTAGTTCTTTTCCTAAAATTGGACGTTCAACATGACGTTCATCAGTTCCACGTGTTGCAAGCTATTTCTCCCATAACCCGTTACCACTAGAGCGACCGATCTGAAGTGGAAGGTGATGTAGATAAAGCGGAATTTTAAACAATGCAAAGGGTCATTGTATGAGCATATGGAAATACCAAGATTGGCATTAGCTGGATGAAGCTGGCTTAATACAATTCAGTTAAGTTCGGTAGATTTCGGTTGAGTTGAGTTCAGTTCATTTCAGCCCAGTTGAGTTCATTTCAGTTCATTCCAGTTCAGTTCAGTTCAGTTCAACTGAGTTCAGTTTTTCAAACTTTTGAGCTGCAACCTTGCCAATGCTGGCATGCATAAAATCCCTGGGAACTGAATTCCAGCCGGCATAATCCGACCATCACGACAGGGTGACAGATTGATGTCGGACGCGATACGGGACTGCGTTGACGGTGTTCCTCTGTTTACAAATCGTCCCTGTGTTCAAATCTGCGAAGAAATAGAGTGACGGATGATCTCGCCAGCAAATCTGGCTGGAATCGTTAGGTTTGTTATACAATAACGCACAATTTCGAGGAAAATTTACCAAACAAGTCGATGTCCAACCGACAGAAAGCTGGAACAATTGGTGCGATAAAGCTGTAGAACGACAAGCCCAAGATGATAACCATGACTAGTGAACTCGGGTCAGTTTGTATGAAAACCTCTGTCTACTCTGAGCGTGTACCTTGGGTTCAATGTTTTGACAACCACTTTCAAACCTCTGTCGATTGAACCTCTGGTTATCCGTTATAGGGTGGTGTATATCCCTCTTTTTGATCAACGAAACCAGTCCTTTTTCCCAAAATTCCATCGATTCTACCTGCAAGTATTTGATTGAAAGGCGACGGTTGCCCAGATATTGCGCCGAGTGACTCGCTATTGCTCAACCTTTTGGACTATTCGTACTCTGCACTTCAACACTGTTTCCGTTGAGGAGAAACTATGCAAGTAATTTTACTCTCCAGAATTGATCAAGGACCAACACGCACAAACGCCTCATCAGTGTCACATCTGTCCGAAAAGCATAGCATACCACTGTTGATTCCAAGAATCCTCCAATATTTCTGGAACCCACAAAACCGATCTGTACAGAGGAAGTCCAAAGATAAGCACAGGCCTTCTACTGGTTCATCTGTTTTCATACGATTTGATGTAACGGCGGAGAATGGTTAACCAAAAACAACCAAGAACCTTCCCTGTACGGATGCCTAACTTATATATCTTCGGTGGATTATCAACGTACCGTGTTGCCTGACTGATTTCAAAATTCCTAAAACAGTCTCGATCGGTTTATCTTGCTCCAGATTCATGATCGTTGGACATTGCAACCAGAATCCTATCTTATAATGGACATTTGTTACCTTTTCAAATACCTCATTATTGGCACAGCAGGATTAGCTACATAAACTGGACAGCTGACCACCTGATTTGCCTTTTTTGGGCCCACCATGTAGGCTCAGGTAGGCTCCCATCAATCGCGTGTTCTAGATGGTCATTCAGTGGAAGCTAACCGAAATTTGCGGTGCACTTGTGCCCCCTATCGAAACCAAATTTGTTTACAAGCGGGATCATTTGAGAAAATCTGCCGGGTTCAAGTAAAATATGCCGTTGTACGGAAACTCGTGGACTGCGACCATTTGATGATCCTCTAAAAGGGCGAAACTGGACATTGTTTTGCTTTGTGTTTTGTTTCGTAGTGTTCCTACAGTTTCGCTCATCTGCTACGTAGCTGAAAAATTTAGAGTTTACTTCGCGCGGATTTATATCGTAACGCTTCGAAATATCCTCTCGCAAATACTAGTTTTAATCGCGGACCCAATATTCGCTTGAAATTCATAGTGCCTCACAAAGAAACATCCCACTGTTTAGAATTATTTTCAGTGTTTACGAGAATGCTGATGCCCGTTGGTGGACGTTAGGACGAATATTGTGTGAAAACACCTTGCTGCTCGTTTGAAAGCATTCTTAGTCACTAGTACAAACTTATGCCCAAAATGTCGGTTCCTAAGTCTTTCTCATGCGCGGCAAATCATTCGCTTTCATGATTGGACTGATTTACTAGCTGAGAACTTGTTATCTATCTGTCTTCAGATCCTTGAGGTAGCCCAGCAAACATCCCATTTAATGGAGCTGTGCAAAGCCGGATACGAGGTCGAAGCCCTCATCGACTGTGTCCACAACATCTGCTCCTAACGGACCCACCGCTTGTTGCCTGATTTTGCCAAAATAAAATGAATTGCAGCTGTTGATTACCGTGTTTTGCCATCGTCGCGAAACATGGGTTGTGTTTTCAATCAAGCCAGCCGTCCAACGTGCGTTCGGTAAAACCCAAAAGCATTTAGGTAATACCGTCGGGATTCTCAGGCCTTCTGTACTCGTCAAGAGGCCACCACATATCTGGCGCACCAGTGCATGATAGGCGCACAGGACGAACATAAATAGGCCAGTCGGCCAACGTAGGTAGAACAGTTTTGTGTCGTCTGTCGACTCAAAAACACTGCTCAAATTTCAATGTTCCTCGTGATCACTTTAGCCGTGATAGGGACACATCCTGAAACTAGGCCCCTTCGACTTTGAACATGCTGTCATACAACTCTTTGAAACTCAATCGTACATTTAGACAAGCAAGGTCGTTGGCAAGGCCTTAGTTAGTCTAAACTCCTGGTAAGGAGTCTTCTGGAGTTTTCTGTTTTGGGCGGTTTTTCTCTTAATACAATTTAAACCTCATGATGTTGTGTCAGATTCATCAACTGGTTGATGTTCATGCGCATGGGACGTGAAGGGATCAACTCCAAGCCAGAGGTGTCTAGTCTAGAATCATTCCCAAGTTACACCGGATGCGCAGTATCGCGGTTCCACGGAAATCCATCCTGGGACAAACGTACTGGTGCCCTACGGCACGCAAAACATCGGAGGCTGGCATCGAGCCAAAACACCAACTCAGACGGCAATCGTGTTAAATCGGTTACACGCAGAATTTGGCTATTGATTAAAGCAGGTTTTTGCCGCCAAATTTTGGAACTCTTCAGCTACACCTCGTCTTTGGATAAATTTCAGAGTAAAATAAAAGGAATGTTACTGTTACTGCTTTTCCCCCTCCTGTGCCGAGTGCCAGAATGGGTACACAACAGCTTTATTCCAAACAAGCGAGTGCGTGCCAGCGGAAAAGTTACAACGGCTCCGCGTTATATCAAGAGCGTTTTCTGGCATTAATGCAGGCAGTCTGATAGGCGTTCAATGTACACCCATTAACGATCGTGTTTCCAAGGGATGCCTTAACGCTAAACACAATTGGTCGTCCTTCTGTGGCGTGCATAAACGCTCGTCGGTTTTTGCTAAATTGATTGAATGATTGACTTGGCTGGATGCATGCCGGCTTCCCTATTCAAATTTTGGTGGATATTTTGGGCCTCAGTAGATTCCGACCGTATAACAGTTAACTCCAGGATTCCGATCTCTCTGATAGATAAAATACTCTCACTCGCACATTAACTACGTCTCATCGGGAGACTTAACAGAACCCAAAGTAGTCTTTCGTATTTACTGGTCAATTTCAGCTGGAGTGTAAACTTTACTTGGTTTCAGAATTTTGCTCAATGACGAAATCAGTTGGTTCATTAATCTCGGTGCGCGAATTGTTCGTAATATCATATGCGTCACAAGGATAAATCACCTGATCGTTGCCGCTCCCGAGGCTTAGTAGAACACCGTATGCAGGGGCATGATATTTGACCCAATGGAAATTCTCAGGACAAGCTAAATTTGAAATCGCATTTTGGTTCCCAGGCTGCAGGTTTACTAACGTAAATGACGTGTTTTGCTTCACAAAATTGAACACATAAGATTCAGCACGTCGCGTGAAAATTATCGTATCATGTTTTGCATGGACTGGTCGTTGTAAGAAAACGGCAGAAGCGAATCACGCACCTCCGTCCAGCCCCTCCCAAGTTTTTAGATTTACAACGAAAGTCATGGCGACCGTGTAACAGTTAACTCCAGGATTCCGATCTCTCTGAGAGATAAAATACTCTCACTCTCACATTAAGTACGTCTCATCGGGAGACTTAACAGAACCCAAAGTAGTCTTTCGTATTTACTGGTCAATTTCAGCTGGAGTGTAAACTTTACTTGGTTTCAGAATTTTGCTCAATGACGAAATCAGTTGGTTCATTAATCTCGGTGCGCGAATTGTTCGTGATATCATATGCGTCACAAGGATAAATCACCTGATCGTTGCCGCTCCCGAGGCTTAGTAGAACACCGTATGCAGGGGCATGATATTTGACCCAATGGAAATTCTCAGGACAAGCTAAATTTGAAATCGCATTTTGGGTTCCCAGGTGCAGGTTTACTAACGTAAATGACGTGTTTTGCTTCACAAAATTGAACACATAAGATTCAGCACGTCGCGTGAAAATTATCGTATCATGTTTTGCATGGACTGGTCGTTGTAAGAAAACGGCAGAAGCGAATCACGCACCTCCGTCCAGCCCCTCCCAAGTTTTTAGATTTACAACGAAAGTCATGGTACAATTAGCAGATGCTCACTATTGAAGCGAGGGCATTTTTTCTAGAGAGCTCGAGATAACTCAGTGGTTGAGGTGAGAAATCTTAAGGCTTCATATGTCGAACCGTTCTGAGTAATCGTCTGCGTTTCGCGCAGCTCAATAACATTTAATGGTTGCCGTTTCGGAAGGCATGATGAACTGTTGGAACACCGGTGCTAAAATGTGAGAACTATGTTCAGCGGGTATATCGGTATAATCCGACGAACTAGAAATTCACAGTTCAGCACAGCGTAACAAGTAACACGAATGTTTTCCAACTGACGAATGTGTACAGCATCTCCAATACTAAAACAAGGGAATAATGAGTAGAGCAATGAATATATATCAATCATGTTCATCAGAGGATGAGAGTCCGCAATTGGCTCTATAGCGCCTTTGTGTAGACCTGGGTAAGGCTATTTCATCAGAGTACCCCAGTCAGCAGAGTCCTCTTTTCCCCTCACCATCCTCTTTCTTGAACGTAGAAGGATATTCAGATGTTGATATTAATAACGGTAAGTTCAGGTTCGGTCGAAGGTTTGTCAATTTATATCCCCAATTGGGTCTGGTTGACGGTTGTTTGCTACCTTCCTTCAACTTACTCTTTCCGCTCTTCTTCTTCGCGCTGAATTGCATGATGTGTTAAGTGCGTTGGCCGGTTCAAGCGATACACGGCAACTGAGAGCACTATGAAGCCATCCGGTACTTGTTCTCCTTCATCATTTCATTATCTCAGTCACATTTGCAATTATCCCGGCGCTCCCGGGAACCCATCCTTCTTCTGATGCCCCGTAACGCACAAGCCGACAGGAGGAAGAATCGATGATATCTCCAGTGTCTAACAGGAGAGACGGGCCGGTTCGAGCTGTTAGCAACGGCAACTGGCCAGTTGAGTGCTGAACACATGCTGCATCTTGCATGGGGATCGGCTCAGGCAACAGTGACCACGTTGCATTCGCAGTAGAACAGGGATGATTCAACAGTGGAAGACCTGGAGGACAAAGTGGAATAACTCGACGACTAGCTTGCACCCATAAAGACGGAGTTACATATGCATGCACTAACCGGCCGGTGCTACAAATATTGCATGCCTCGTCATCGAAATAATCAATGTCCTCCTATTCGAACACTTGTATATAATGAACATAGTATTACTGCTTTATTCCCGAGTAAGTTGCGATATGCGCAGTGACACCGACCACCATACACAAAACGAGATAGAAAGAAGAGGATGCTGTGATTGATTGATACAGTTGAAGGTGTATCGCTGACACGCGATGGGAGCCATGCTGAATGCACACAATGTGCGCTAGCCATGAGAGCAGCGGTGGATTCCTACTGAAATTCGACGGATTGTAAAAGCATTGAATGCGTCAATGTGACAGGTCTGTGCAGCACGATACTCTGATCACATTCTGTCAAGAGCGCAGAAGCCGTGGTTGATCTAAGATGGGAAAAATTATTGACCACAATAATCTGGGCAAAATATAATGTGAATCGTGCCCCAGATAAAACAAACGCATGCGTTTAAATTATTATAAGAAATCCTCAACCATGAGCACAGTATTCTCCCGATCATCTGCCTTCCCGGATAGTTTCCAGCATTGGCAACCCAAGCCCAACACCGTTAAATATCGGAAGTGCTCGAGGGAATCAAAAATCTCAACAACCGAAGGAACAGCTACAACCCGTTCATTCAGCCAAAGCCCGCTTGGAGTTCGGTGAAACTAATATAGCATAACGTGGGCCACGGGTGGTTGGTTCAGTGCCGGAAGAGCTGGTAAAGCTCAAGAACTGTGCTTTTCCTAGTTCCAAAACGTCTCTATTGCATCTTCGCGGATGAGCAGTATACCACAGCCGGTTCGTCAAGGATTTTCATTTGATAGCTGCTCCACTGTACCACTCGGACAAAATCGGATATCCGAGTAGATCAGGTAAGCAGATGAGGCTTTCGAACGTGTCGAAACGCGGATACTGGATCAGCAACTAACCCACAAGCCGACCAGTGTCGCAAAGATATTCACTTTTGAGACGAACGCTAGTGATAGCGGTATCGGGGCAGACCTAAAGCAGAGGAATGGAGTTACCGAGTAGAAAGTTCAGTCACTCCGAAATCAATGAGCCAGATGTTGATCACCTCGGTCAGGGGCAGACCAAAGCAGAGGAATGGAGTTACCGAGTAGAAAGTTCAGTCACTCCGAAATCAATGAGCCAGATGTTGATCACCTCGGTCAAGTTCACGTGAACTGTCAAGCTAAGAAAATTATTTTTGATGATTCACGGGTTACCAGCTAGGCTGTTGGGGCGTGCACGTTGACCATGTTCATTCTGGAAGTTACACTACTTATAAGTTCGCTGAAAATCCTTCGAAAGATCACCACCGGTTTCGCCATTCTCCATTATCTGTCCCCGAGTTTCCATCTACACCATGTTCTACTTGAACCGCAATTGGACAGATTTTAAGAACTTCGCTCATTTGCACATTAATTCGGTTTTGACAGGAGACTCAGATGACTTCAGTTTAATTCCCTGTTTGTGATGGTCCGCTTCAACCAAATGTGGTGGACAAGCCTGCTTAGTACTCTAGTTGGTAGGATATTCCAGGTACGAAATACGCTGTTGTTTAGGCGTCATATATTAGACAAGCCTCCTTAGTATTCTAGTTGGTAGGCTATTCCAGGTACGCAATACGCTGTTGTTTAGGCGTCATATATTACTGGTACATTTGCTAAAAACGCTTGTCATCCCATAACAGGTTTCGCCCTCTTTGGGCTCCCGTCGAAACTAGTTGTCGAGTTCCAAATAAAAATGAAACTGCCTTACAGTAATTGTCAAATTTTCGGTTTGGATTTCCTTCAAGGTTTCAGTTAGAAACTACCTGGATTTTCATAAGTTGCGTATTGCTGATGATTCCCAGTAAGGTACTTCTCAGCTTATGGGCATAAAATGGGTTCACTTACACGAAGAAATCTTCACAAAAAGTTCCTAATATATTTTACACCATCAACACCCAGGGATTAAACTTTTCTCTAGTTTTGTTGTGGAACACGCGAGCAATTTAACACCTCATATGAATAGAAATACCATCTAACCCGTTGATTTGGGGCATTTCTGGGTAATTTAATCCGATGCTTACCTATACTGAGGTGAAATTCTCATCATGTAATTGATTGATTAATCATGTTATAGCCAAATTCAATAAGGTAGCCCGTATAGAACAACATCGATTGTGTCAAATGATAGACCGATTGCCTGAAAATGATCAAGCGAACGGCATTTCGGCGAATGCTGCCTAGATGCTCGATCGATGACAAATACTCCCATAACGCGCAGGTCCAGTCGTACCGAATGTTTACTATTGGTCGTTACATCGGCTTTACATGTGTGACTGATTTTTGAAAAGCTGTCCAAAATCCCCTAATATGTTAAAGGGAATGACTGTGAACCATTATGACAATATCGTGGTTAAAATTCCATTGAAATAGCCAGTGGGACCGTAATGCAGTGTGCTTGAAAATGACTAGATACCGCCTCGTAAGAAGCAACTTCCTCCGAATCTGGCAATCCGTGGGTTTACCTAGATGCAGGGTTGTAGCAAATGGGATGAAAGTGTCAAAGTGTACTGCCGATTCACACATCGATCATCGAGGCTTCCTCCATTGAGTGATTGAAAGAAGTGGTTGAGCTTCTTCCGACATTTTGGCCTTCCAAAAATCCATAAACCAAATTTACCGGTGAGACAGATATTAAACGGAATAACGTCTTCACCGCATGAACTGGCCAGATTCTCGGCCGGTGTTCTAAAGCCCCTCAACGGGAAATCTAGTGCATACATTTAGAATTCACACAACGTCGTCATCAAAGTAGCGAACCGACTCAGCTTAAGGTTAAGGAAGTAGTGGAAGGTATAAAGCATGTCTGCATCTCATCTACTTCGTTTTTTGACTAAGTGGTTTATACTCAAGAACAAGGTTTAACAATGAAATCTCAAATACTCCCCGTTTTTGACAATATATTTATGGAAGAATTTCAACAGAGAGAGGCGTGGAACTGGCAAGCATGTGGCAAACGTTTTTGGATCGGTCGAATTTATACGTATTGGTTTGCGGTCACCAGAAGGTAGAGAAGTCATCGTTTGAATTCCACTTGACCTCAAGGCACCCGCTCAAACTAAAATTTCGGAGCACGCACAACCCTACAAAAACGAAAGAAAATCTGCCAGTGGCACCTTGAAGTGGAACACTAACGATACACACCCGATTATAATTTATTTGAAACTCTTCCAATCCACCAAATTAAGAATTTGAAAACCACAGTAAGCGGCACTAGCTATTATTCACACTCAACCCTAATCCAGTTTGACTATGAGAAGGGGGCTCACTGATTGTTTCTTCGCATGTTTTATAACTTGACCGATTTGGTGACCTGCTCACATGGCCTGAGGAAGCTTTTCTGTCAAAGGCGAAACGTTGTCAAACTAAAAACTACTGATTGTTTATCAAGCCCTTCCGAAACGTGTACGATCTTCCTTATCCCGGATAGTGTTAACGTTGGTGCTGTTTCATACCATCTCAGCGTAGAATGCAGTGTCTTCTGAGAAGTAAACAAATGAATTAATTATCGATTGACTGAGTATAGTTTTAATGGATAAGCTTTTCAATCTTGAATTTTCTAAGCGGGTGTGTTTTGGAGCAAAAATGACTGAGTATAGTTTAATGGATAAGCTTTTCAATCTTGAATTTTCTAAGCGGGTGAGTGTTGGAGCAAAAATGACAAATATGCCGTTTTTTACAGGTAGCATAAATCTGGATTTTGGTTGCAACAAGTAATGTCAGCAAACAAAAACTTGTCCATATTCACAAAGATTCGTAATTCACTTCATCAACGAAGTTTATAAAGTCACTGAACTTTTTGTACCGTTTCACTGTGTGTGTCGAAGCACTGTATAATATATGGGGTAGGAGAGAGGATGACGTCAAATTGTGCAAAGCTGACGTCGATTTATGGGGAGTTAGACGTACGAATAAATAGTGTGGTTTCACAAGTAAGCTTGTTTTCGATACGTTGCAACGTTGCAGCATAATGTTTTCCAAATTAACTGCCACAAAAACGTTAGCGGGAGCACATCTTCAGGGGTGCGGTACCAATCCAATGCTATAGAAAAATGTTATCACATAAATGTCATTGTGATGAGCTACCTCGCCGCAGTTACGGAAATTTTCGAAAACTAGATGACATGCAAAACTCAATACCCGAATTCATCCAAGTTTCACCTGCTCAAGCATTGCGAGTAATTTGCAATGATTTATTTGATGTTTCGATGCTCCGCGCAACAAACACAACTTCTTATGAAATTCCCGTACGAGACAAGGCTCTCTCATATTAACCTACAGTCTCTTCTAGAAAGGTGACAAAATTAGACGCATTAATACTAACAATGAGCCGATATCTAGGTGAGCAATAAACACGACCGACCCGTGGTTACACATCCAGCATTTCATGAGCATAGAAAACCTTGGCGTAAAGTAACAAAAATTGACTGTATTAAATCGTAGCCCCAAAATCTCTCGCAACGGTCAAAGAATTTTGCAAATCTTCTTTGAAAATAATCCAAGTTGTAGATGCTGCAATATATGGTAGGTAACCGATGTCACTCGTGATCCTCTTTTCAGTCGCTCTCATACAACAAGGTTAAACTTTCTCTCCGCCGTAGAAGCGTGCTTCGGGAAGCTCAGCTTGGCTTAGGAGATCAGAATAATTCACTGCTTAAGCCCATAACTTACTAAACGTGTTTTGAAGCCAGCCTCGACTTTCCGATTTGTCACGTCCAGGCTTGGGTTACCCGGCGGTTGCTCAGCCCTTCTGCTGCGCTCCGGCATTATTGCGGCTGCACACCAAAACGGTGTTGCCGCTGAAGTATTACTGTTATTATTATGTTCGCAATGTTAAAACTCCTATTTCATCACATTGACTTTCAGCAGATTATGTTCAACTGTAGTGCTGTGAGGATCAGGCAGGTGAACTTAAGTGAATAACGCTGCGCAAAATTAAACTTTTCAAAGCAATTGGACAGAGCACAAATATCACTACGTCACCTGTGAAATGCATTTGGTTGACCGGTACAAGCACTGAAAGAATGTGGAGACAGTGCCAACTAGTGTGACCTTACATTTTTTGGTCCTCTGGTTCCTTATCTTTCAGGCAAGCCAAAATGTTGGATTGCAGTATGTATTGGCCTTCCGCTGCGATGATCCTTTCTAAGGCGATGACAGTGAAACGCCATTAAACTAACTGTCAGACAGAGCAATCTTCTCATTCTTCATTTCGTTGGGTCCTTGGTTAGGCGTATCCAAAGCGCACTGTGCACAAGCTATGAGTTTCTGCAGAACGGTGGTTATATTGAGTACTGTTCCTCGAAGGTGGTCACCGACGTTTGGTTATTCGTTAATTCGCGGAACTGGGTTGCTAGTGCGAACTATGTTTGACCTAAATCCAGCGAGTAAACGCTGAAATAAGGTTTAATCCTCACCGATGTTAGTGGACCACACCATGACGTGCCACTAGAATAGCCAGGGAATCACAAGTTTTGCTGGTGCTAAAATAGAAATTCGACCTTGCGGCGCGTCGGGAAGCCCAAAGATTCAACGATGCACGAACTAGCAAGAATTTTCGGTGGCCACTCAATACGTAACTTGGAGTTCCAGATATTCAGTGGTTCTTTTATTCACAGTTCTGTGATAATTCCACCTGATTTTGGACATAATATCAGGCCAACGAGTCTGGATTTCTCGTGGAGAATGCAGTTTCCCAGTCGTTGCCGTCGCATGTGGATGAGTGAACCCTTAGTCGTACGACCGTTGACCATCGGGTCCAATGGCCCACCTTCGACATGTGTTACGTATCGAAGTGATCTACCCTGTAAAACTTAGATATACAAACATTCAGGCAGCTCAGGCAATCCAACCGAGTTGGTATTGAGGTGATCAATTTTTTACTAGTATAACTCATAGTATGCTGGTACATGCCGAAAATACCCGAAGTGAACTGGCTGTTGGAATCCGGAAGATGGGAACTCCAAGACCCATTTCATACTCGACATTATGGTGTACCGAATCAGGGACGTTATGCATGCCGAGAATTCTGATGTTTCGAAGCTTCCAAAGAATGCCTTTATGCCCCAATACTTAGAACGGGTGTGAAAAATTTCACAGCTCTTTTGAATAATCTGTCGCATTTTATTAGAGGAAACCTCCACCAGATCAGTTTGGCTGTCGTTTCATAACTCGCCCACAACACAACCGGGTAAACGTTGGGCCAAGAACTGCTGATCGGTAGTGCTATTGGCTCTCAGTTGGAGTGGATATAGCGCCAATCGTCATCACAAAAAGCAAACACATATTCACATTTTGTTGACGGTTTCCTCGGATGACGACTTATCAAAAGAAAGTTTCAGTCATCTTATCAAACCATTCTTTCTCTGATTTACTCATGGATTGCTGATGTAACGGTGAAACAACAAATGGGGCAGCCATGAGTGTAATATGTTCTCTTCCAGTAAATTCGCTTGAAAAGGGAGATCTCTGCGGAATTTGTGGACTCGCTTTAAATTATTTGCTTGGACTTGAGCAACACTCAATGCATATCCAGAAACGATGAGCATGACGCGTTTAGGTGGAGATGGATGTTTAGTATTTCTAAGTACGTTGCGTATGAGATGTTCGCCTTCCTGCCCAATAGTATTAAACCGGTCAGTTGGCATTTAGCAACAAGTTACTCCGCAGGGAAGGCATTCTTCCTTTTAGTTGGTGCCGTGAAAAAGATAAGCATCAAAGTTTTCGTGGTCATGACCCTTTGAGGATGGGCATGTTTGAACCTCCCCGGAGGTTGCTGAGGAGTTCGCGGAGGCCGCCGGACTGGAGAACTACCGGAGTAAGTTCGCGGCGCTGAATATCCTAATCAGCGGCGACACTGGATGCGGCAAGAAAAGATCTTTGGAAGCTGGACTGGGCCTTCGCGAAGGGCGTCCTTTGAGCGGAGTTCGACACGCCGGCCGATCGCCCTGGTGACAGGGTAGGGCGCAATCAATCTTGACGGTTATCCAAGCTCTGGGGTGATGCTAATTTGCGAATAGATGAAGCCAAGACACAGCTCGCGCGAAGTTCGGTGACACCGCTGGGTCATAATTGGGTCACGAAAAATTTAGCTCAATGCTAAAAAATGGCAAACATCAAGGAATGTGCTGTTTTCAATTCAAAGTGTTTTCTACAACAGTTTCTTGGACGAGCAGTATACTACGGGAAAGGGAGATCTTTGCGGAGGTTGTTTACTCAATTTTTACCATTTGTTTGAACTTGAGCAACGTTCAATGAATATCACGGAGCGTTCAGCAAGATGCGTTCAAGTGAAGATGAAATTTTATTTTTTGTAATTAAGACGCAAATGAGAGGAATGATTTCCTGTCCAATAGTCATATAACGGGTCAGTGGGCTTTTTGTAATAAACTACTATGCAGGGAGGGCCCCGATCCTGTCACTGATTTTATGAAGAGTTTAGAACAGTTCACATTGGGATACATATTTTTACTATGACGTTTTAATACAAAAAGCCGTATTAATATCCCCACGGACCAAAATTTGTAAAGGTACTCATAAGGCCAGCAGATACGTGTAGACAATTTTGCAGACACAGGTTGCTGCTTAGTACTCTCTGTAGCGCATTATTGCTCAACAAATTCCTAGAAAACACCACAAATCACCAATGAGCACACATCGTTGATAAAGGTTTGCGCAAATGGTCAGTCATTGAGCAAGCTGATCAAAATGTTAGGTCATACCCTGATTAACATAAACTTTGTACCGCAGACCCATTAGATTTCTGGTGGATACCTTTTTTTACATTGTTGCCATACATTTGTAGGGCAAAGTTCGATTCACAGGAGGAGCACAGTATAAAACTCCAGGCACATGTAGCTTCAAATAAACCCGAATATGATGCTTCGGTGTTCGCTCCTTATTGCGTTCTTGTTCTGCATCGACCACGTTGCATGGTTGGAGGCCGTCGTTGTCCACAGTTTGTCATCATTATTTAACAATAATCCGTCGAAGTACTCGGTTGTCCTGGTCGCTGGTCCCAACACCTGGGAACATCAAGTAGGTTTCCGTTGGTTTTTTATTTGTTTGGGACTACAACGTTCATCAAAATTCTATAAGAAATCGTTTTGAAAGTTTGCAATAATGGTCCACAAACAGTGGAGTTCTACATAGTTTTCTCCGGGGCTGTGATATGTCCCTCGGATAGGCGGTGGATAGAAGCCGCAACTAATGGACACACTAACGGACACACTAATGGACGCATATTTTCGTGGCTTGTATTCGTTTTCGTCAGTAGCTCCTTGTGTTTTGGGTGGGGTCGATTATACGGTCCTAATAAACTCTGATGTTACTGATGTGCATAGTCTGATTCACGTTAATCTGAATCCGAATTTCGTCACCCATAATCACTTATTTTTGTGTTATGTTACGAAAAATCACTACCTGTGATTGAAAGGTATGGTTTTGTATAAAACACAAATTCGATGGCTCCCCAGCCACTACTAATCATTTGACCTGACATTGTTTACCCATTATATTAGAGAAACCCTCCCGGACTCCTACAGTGACTTGTTGTATAAACGAGGTCTCAGAAACCTCAATAAAGAACACTGACGTACCAACAGCATTGGTTGTTACGGCGAAAGTACCGGAATTGCATGGCAATGTAAGCGGATGAATCAAGACTACTTAGTGAGATCAAGTAGCTTGTATTTGGAATAAACGTAAAGAAATCCAACTTGGTCAAATTCGTTCGTCCGCTAGTTTATCGTATTAAAAATGTTATTTACAGAGCCGCATCTAATGAGTGCGGCTGCATACATTATTAAGATTCAGCGCGTAATAATTTATTGCATCTAAGTTTCGCCGTAATGTGACTATTTAGCTAGTACACAAGCGAACGACACATTCGGATGTGTTTTCGAAGTCAAGGGATATCGAGATTGCACAGCTCCTGTGAGCGCGTCGTTGTTCCGACATTTGACTGATTGTGGAACTTGCTCCACAGAAGCCCTACCAGAGTAGAATCATGCTTCCTGTACTTGGGATGACCCATCCAAATACTGTTGGGATAACTGATTCTCCACCAAGATTGGATTATTTTACACATTATGATTGCCTTGGTCTCGATGCCTCAATCTGCCTGTTATCTTTTATTCACGTGTCATTTATTTTCTCATTCATGCGAACGTTTACCACGCGTATCAAGTCGTGCGCAAACATAAAGTTCCAGCGAAGAATATAATCATCTTCACCTGCGATAAATGTCGCGTACAATTTTTGTCATCTGCTAATGAATAGAGTATGGAAAACGCACTTCGTTTCTTGGCCTCAACACGTCACACTGTTGTTCCGTATTTATCATGTATATTATTGAGGAATTTGAGTTGCAGACAATCATGGTGTTTCATGTGTCTCTTCAGATGTCTTATTAGATTTTCTTTCGGTTGAGGCCTTTTCTTGCGTGTAGACACCATAGAACCCTGAAGCAAGCGGCACATCCTGATGATGATGATGAGGGGGAGGAGGATGATACCGATATGTATTCTTCTGAGTACTGGTTTCCGTAGCGTGAAATATAACACATTGATATATGGACGTCGTTTCAGTGCATCAGCCGGCTGATGGTTTGGAGCAAAGAGTAAGCAGAGAATCTAGTAGGCTAAACAATATTTAATGCAGCCGTACAGGAGAAAAGAGCTTCCTAAAGCATTAAAATTTGGGTCCTGTGTGTAATCTGTATCACTCGTATGTCTTCCATTGCCCAATCGTTCGTTCGGCTGTAGCATTTTTAAGGTGCCTAGCTGCCATGACACACGAAGTATGCCCGAGGTCTAAAATACTGCCAGGTTTCCCAAGCCTGGACTTATGTGTTCGGGAGGCACAAGACTGCCCGCTACCTTGCACTCGTTTATTTCAGAAACCCGTGTGAATGCAGTGTCACATGACTGCTAGCACGAGGGCGTCTACAAGGGTGTGATGATTGACTACCCTGGAAAAGTAAGTCCGTGTTCCGGTGAGTGATACTCATTGCAAGATAACGGCTATTTCTAACGTCTGCTGAATTTCTTAGCTACTTAGGTAGATGAGGGCTACTTGTTAGTGCTTCCAGGTTGTCCGTGTTCAACTCAACTAGAAAACCCAGGCTTGGGGAGTAAATTCAAATGCCATGTTTGATAAACAGAGCGACAATCGAATTATTCAGTTTTCAGCACACATCGATCATCGTGAATAAAATAATAGTGAAGACGGAGGGCAGAACGTACATTTCAATTATTTGTTAGATTGCCAAACGATGGTTGCTGTGAATAGAGTGAGTGTGAAGAACGCCATTGTCACAGGAAATATGGCCATCCGTTTTGGGATGTCACACGAAATAACTTCTTGGAAGTATTGAAAGGCGATATGCAAGTTGAAGCCAACACTAAGAAGGTGCTGAACAGTTGAGTTTGCGCGGAAATGGATATTGTTTATGCATTTGTTGATCACAACCGGAATTCTAGTTTTGCAGGTAACCGTCTTCGGATTTACGAAACGCGTGTTTAGTATTCTCGTAAGTAACTTGGCACGTAATCTTTTCGAGTAAGATTCATTCCACGGGAAAACCGGTTTATCCATTTCTGACTTTTGGTTATTATTAAATCATAGGCACCAATCGCCACTGTTAAGAAGTTTCGGAAATATTGCAATACGCGTGTGGTTTCAAATGTCAGCTTGGTCGTGTACAACTTTGAGTCGGCCGGTCTTGGAGTTCTTCTTGTACCGCCATTCAAGGAAAATCCCTTAGCTTTTAGAATACCTGTTTCAACTTATGTTCTGTGTGATTTAGTAACGTCAAAGTTGTTCTTTCGAAATTCCTCCCACGCCTTCTTGATCCGCACATGACCAGATGGGATGCGTCGACATACAGAGACAAGCCAGGAAACGAGGCAAATGTTTATTCACTCGCAAAATTTAAGTATATGATCCGTTCAATTTTACACTTTTTGCGCGTTTTCTGATTAACCGGTGTTTCGCACAGAGGCCTGCGATGGATGTATCCGTACATAATCCCAGTTCTCGTGAACTGATCTTTTTCGTTCGCAGTTGGGAAGAAACCCCTTGATTTAAAAGTTTTTGCGAACACTGATTGTTGGGCCTTCTTCAAGAGCTTCGTTCTAGTTGGTCTGCTGTCAATCAAAATGTGGTTCAGAAGCTAGAAGTTGGAGTGAGAGACCATCAAAGGTGAAAAGCCAGAATGCAACACATTAAAAGTCGGCAACCGATCAATCATAAAATGAACAAAAGGTTTTCAGACAGTAACTACTTAAATTAGCAATTGAATTCAGGAGTTACCAGTCACAACGCAGCACAGTTCGAAATCGACCATTTGGTCCCCAAGAAGTGTATGCTCCGTTCGGCCAGTCACAGCCGTATAATATCAGACAAGTATGGGTAACTTCCAAGTCAACCACTCACACATGATGTCACTTCGTTTGATGATGGGTCAATCGCAAACTGATCACTAAGATCTGAGAACGCATGAAAACCCTCTTGATCAACGACCAACAAAAGGAACATTTCCAGATTAGTTTTACCGAAAACATGTGGCTTCTCAAATAATAAGTTACCAAATGTAGGATTGCATTACCTTGGTTATAAAATTTTTCTTGAGTAGTGTATGTATTATGTAGGTATTTCATTAGATAGACGTAATCATGCTAACAAGAGAGTCTTCTCGAAAGAGCTGAGTGTGTCGATGATGATAAAACTAGCTAAAGTGAAAAAATGCTTCCATCTTCATGCTTTGGAAACCATCGGGGCTGCAATAATCCGTGATACGAAAATCCACCAACAGACGTACAATAATCGTATTGTCATCCACTTATTCACGTGGTCCCGCAACAGTTACTTTGGCCACGGATTTAATCCAGTGGCGTGTATTCTGAAATGCGAGTTTGCTATGCTTTCATTTCCTAGTGATGTTTGTCGTGCTCTCCTATGTGTGGGAGCGCCAGCCAATAAGTTACTCTTCAAGACCACCCTAACCTTTCTGCCCACTAATAGCGGTCCTAATGAAAATGTGTTCATCTCCTACTCTGGCCTTGGCGGGATTTCCTTTATTACCTTCCTAAATGAATATGTAACTTTAGTTAATTTAGGTAACCACGGCTTCAGCACGCAGTTTTTTAGTTGGAAGCTAAATAGTGAATGGATTGAAAAAGCTTACGTAAACATGTTGGTGCAATGACAGCGGTAATACTCTATAAAATGGAGTTCATATTCAAGCTGTTCTACACACCAACCAGAAAACGGAAAACAAGCTACGATGTTCGTACGTCACTCTGAAGATTGGCATCCCCAGGAATTCAAGTTGGATAGATATCGCCAAGTTGCTTTAAATGACACCGTTACATAGATTTTGATCTACGAAGATGGAGGGAGATCTTAGATTTGAATTATTTCTTGGGGTGAAGGTGGATGTTTGCATTGAAAAGAGTGAATGTGTGGAACACCATTGTTACTGGAATAGATGGTCACGCATGTTCATCCGTTTTAGAATGTCACACGGGATAACTTCTTGAAAGTACTCAAAGGCGATAGGAAAATTGAAGCCAACAAGAAGAAGGTGGTGAAAGGTTGAGTTGGTGCCGAAATGAATATTTTTGATGCACTTGCTGATAACAGCCAGAATACTAGTTTTGCAGGTCACCGTGTTCGGATTATCAAAACGCGTGTTTTGTATTCTCGTAAGTATCTTGGTACATAATCTGTTCGAGTAAGCTTCACTCCACGGGAAACCCGGTTTATCCACTTCTGACTTTTGGTTCCTATTAAATCATAGGCATCAATCGCCGCTGTTAAGAAGTTTCGGAAATATTCAGATATGCGCATTTGTGAGTGGCCAAATATCTGCTTGGCCTTGTACAACGTTGGGGCGGTCGATTTGGTTTGCTCGGATTCAGGTTTTTTTCAACTCACGGTGTTGAACAACGCAAATGAACACTGCCGGTTGAATAAGCTAAATGCACGTCCACTAGCAGCCATCTCGATTTATGGCTGTCCCCCAAATCTGTATAAAAATTCACCGATGATATTCTCAGCTTTTAGAATACCTGTTTCAACTTAGGTTCAGTGTGGTTTAGTAGCGTCAAAGTGGTTCTTACGAAATTCCTCCCACGCCTTCTTGACCCGCACTTGACGAGATGTGAAGCGTCGGCATACAGAGACAAGCCATTAAAACGGGGCCAATGGTTATTCATCCGCAAACCATAAGTATCCCATCCGGTAAATGACACACAGATTGGAGTTGCAATTGCGATTAAACGGTGACCACCCGCTCTTTGTGCGTGGTTCCTCAATAACCGGTTTTTTTTGTACAGGGACCTGCAATGGACGTTTCCGTACATATTCCCAGCTCTAGTGAACCGATCTCTTTCGTTCGCAGTTTGACAAAAACCCCCTTGCTTTAGAAGATTTTGTGAACACTGATTGTTGGGCCTTCTTCAAGAGCATCGTGTTAGTTGCTACTCTGCCGTCATTCAGAGTTGCTTCCGGGAACATAGTGCCTCGTGGTCTGTTCGGTCACCATTCCAAGGCAGTGGTTTGGTAGGTGTTCATATAGAATTTTTCTGAAGTTTCGCCAGTCCTCACAACAGCTTAGGGTGGAGAGTTCCAGCATTCACCCTTGCGAAGCACTCAGTTTAACAAATACTAATTTCTGAACTCACCTGCTAAGTGGTAACAGACCTGTAGCACTTCATGTGCTGTGGCCTAGAGTATGAAGTTTCCGCGGTCTGTCGCGGACATTATTTCCTGTTGCAGCAAGCTAGTTTTCTGCGAAACTACATTTTCAGACAAAACATTTTGTTAAGCATATTTAAAAGAGATATTTTTGTTACTGGACATATTGTGAGTCTAAACGTTTGTATTTTGAAATTCGTCAAGCGTTGAAAAAAACTTTATCTTAAGTGAGCTTGATCTTATTTGGTTGGCTTTTCGTTAACAGATTTAATAACTAAATAAAACGAAAGTTGGTAAAAAGCATTTCCAATACCAAATGCAACCAAATTTTCGATCCCGCCTGTAGTTAGTTGAGAAAGAGAACGAAAGTAAGGTGGTCTATAGAATAGTTGATCAAAGGAGATGACCTCATCTGCACAATAAACAATTTTTATTAACTGGAAGGGCATTCACCAAAACAAACTCCAAACGCCAAAACTCAGGCTACAGCACAACAGCAATTCAGAAAACAAAACCAAATTGTACTACACAAACCCGTGGAATATGGAAAGCCAGAATTGAACGCATTAGAAATCGGTGACCGGTCAATCAGGCCAGGAACAAAAGGTCTTCAGACAGGAAATACCTAAAGCAGCAAACGAATACATGGGATGCCAGTCACAACGCAGCACAGTTCGAAATTGACCATTTGGACACCGAGAATTGAACGCTCTCCTCAGCCTGTCACAGCCGTATAATATCAGAAAGGTATGGAGTAACTTCCAGCCCAACCACTCACTCGCAAGCTAGTCACTACGGTCAGAGAACAGATGAACACCCTCTTGATCAACGACCAACAGACGGAACATTTCCAGATCAGTTTTAGATAAAACATAGGGCATTTTGGAATATCCATGTTCAAAATGCAGGATCACCTTGGTTATAATGTTCTTCCTCAGTACTGTATATATTGTGTACATATTTCATTAAACATGCAATCATCCTAACAATAGAGTCTTTTCAGAAGAGCTGAGTGTGGACGTTTCCACGGCAACAAGATAAGACTAGCTAAAGTGGAAAACTGCTTCCAACAATCTCTATGCATTGAAGGCCATGGAATCAACAAACAGATGTCCGAAGAATCGAATGTTCATCCCCGTATTCACGTGGCCAAGCAAAGAGCAGACTAGTGGAATTTCATTCAGCTACCGATTATATCCAGCAGCGTGTACAGAACAATATTCTGAACTACGTGTTCGCAATGCTTCCATTTCCGCGGGTTGTTTGATGTGCTTTCCTATCTGCGGGAGCGCCAGCCAAGTGAGTCTAAACGTTTGTATTTTGAAATTCGTCAAGCGTTGAAAAAAACTTTATCTTAAGTGAGCTTGATCTTATTTGGTTGGCTTTTCGTTAACAGATTTAATAACTAAATAAAACGTAAGTTGGTAAAAAGCATTTCCATTACTAAATTGAACAAATCCAAATTTTCCGATCCCGCCTGTAGTTAGATGAGAAAGAGAACGAAAGTAAGGTGGTCTACAGAATAGTTGCTCAAAGGAGATGACCTCATCTGCACAATAAACAATTTTTATTAACTGGAAGGGCATTCACCAAAACAAACTCCAAACGCCAAAACTCAGGCTACAGCACAACAGCAATTCAGAAAACAAAACCAAATTGTACTACACAAACCCGTGGAATATGGAAAGCCAGAATTGAACGCATTAGAAATCGGTGACCGGTCAATCAGGCCAGGAACAAAAGGTCTTCAGACAGGAAATACCTAAAGCAGCAAACGAATACATGGGATGCCAGTCACAACGCAGCACAGTTCGAAATTGACCATTTGGACACCGAGAATTGAACGCTCTCCTCAGCCTGTCACAGCCGTATAATATCAGACAGGTATGGAGTAACTTTCAGCCCAACCACTCACTCGCAAGCTAGTCACTACGGTCAGAGAACAGATGAACACCCTCTTGATCAACGACCAACAGACGGAACATTTCCAGATCAGTTTTAGATAAAACATAGGGCATTTTGGAATATCCATGTTCAAAATGCAGGATCACCTTGGTTACAATGTTCTTCCTCAGTACTGTATATATTGTGTACATATTTCATTAAACATGTAATCATCCTAACAATAGCGTCTTTTCCGAAGAGCTGAGTGTGGACGTTTCCACGGCAACAAGATAAGACTAGCTAAAGTGGAAAACTGCTTCCAACAATCTCTATGCATTGAAGGCCATGGAATCAACAAACAGATGTCCGAAGAATCGAATGTTCATCCCCGTATTCACGTGGCCAAGCAAAGAGCAGACTAGTGGAATTTCATTCAGCTACCGATTATATCCAGCAGCGTGTACAGAACAATATTCTGAACTACGTGTTCGCAATGCTTCCATTTCCGCGGGTTGTTTGATGTGCTTTCCTATCTGCGGGAGCGCCAGCCAATGAGATACTCTTCAAGACCACCCTAAATCTTTCTGCCCATTAACGGCGGTCCTAATGACGACGTGTTCATCTTCTACCATGGCCATGGTGGGACTTCCTAGATTGCTTTCCTATAAGAATATGTAAGTTTAGTTAATTTTGGTAACCACGGTTTTAGCACGTAGCTTTTTAATTGAAAGCTAAATAGTGAACGGATTGAAAACGCTTCCGAAAACATGTTGGTGCAATGATATGGGTAAAAACGTATGGGTAAAAATAAACAGAGAAGCTGGTCTGTACGGTCACTCATGAGGCGTAGATGATGAAGAACGTGTCAGACTTATCTCTCCTGACAAGACAACATACTGCTTTTCGCTTAGAGAGAGACACCACGAAACTTTAATAGTATGAAGTATTTGTATTTATGTATGCGAAACCAGTCTGTGATGAAAAGCCGAGAGGCAATGTTCAACTGTTCCATCCTAAGTGAAAAACATCAGTGGTGCGCATGATAAATGGAACGTGTAACCGTTCGGCCACGGGCGACCAACCAACAGCCTAATTTATGCGCACTAAGCCAGAACATAACGCAACCCAATCTCCACTCAAGGGATCCACACGCAGCATTGTGCTTCTAGATGGCCAGCGCGAATATTTAGTAGCATGCATCCGTATATCTGTATGAGAAACCAGTCTGTGATGAAAAGCCAAGAAGCAATGTACAACTGTTCCACACATTTCGGAATCATCGGTGGTGCGCTCGATAGACGCAACGAGTATCCGATCGGCCAAGAGCGACCAACACAGTGTGGTTTATCCGCAATAACGTGGTTCATTCGTCAACTAAGTGATCCACATCACTGGTGACTGTTTCATCGATTGACTCATCTCGAGCTGACGTGAATATTTCTTTTTCTCTTGCGATGTAGTAGAACAATAACCTCGCCTACATGCATTCACAAAAATATTCAACAAATTGGCTCTGTATGTTGATGCAAGCTACTTGGCTCTATGTTTGAAGATGTTCCCCCTTCAAATATGGAAAGTAAGTAGCGTAAATTTCTGGCAAATAGTTTCATGGATCCTGTGGAATAGCGGCTTTGACCAGTGAAGTAGAAAAAAGCTTGGGTATCAAGCTTGGTAACCAGCTTAGTACTTTATTGTCCACTTTGCGATTTTAGTGTGGAAAGTGCCCATGACTCTACGCAATAAGCGTTTAGCCGATGATAGCACAAAATCTGGCCTTCACAGATTCCGCGTGCTGAACCATTTTATATGGGTGGTGAAAATTATAGTGTACCCGGTACAACCCCTGTGATGTTTTGGTGTCCCATTGCAGCAACCACCAACTTCATTGTAAATTTTAAATGGATCGAGGTTCTTTTGTAAAAAGTACACTTCAACCCACAAAAAACACGTTTAATTCTTCTTGCGCATCAATCCTTGACCGTTCTCTTCAGTGGTCTTTTTTCAGATGATTTTATCCCAAAATACAGAATATATATGCACACACTTATTTGCTTTCGACGGGCTGCGACAGGCAATCCCAGATAAATGTCTCGTCTACGAGAGTGTTTGGCAAGTTCCGCCCAGTAAGGGGTTCAGGTCTTAATTATGTTTTCGCGAAAGTCAAGTACTGCGTCTACCTGATTCGCCGCAAGAGGCATGAAAACTATTATATTCTGTCAAGGAAATGTCTGTGACCTTCTGAGTAATGTGTTAGTTCTGGACGTCTTGTAGCTTCATTTTTTCTGTGAGTCGCAGGATCCGTTCGTCGATAATTTACCCCACTGTTTCACACATCTTTGAAGTTGACCCATACTATCTGTTCCGATGTCTGAACCCCTGAACCTGCAGTCTACGTGACAACGTCAGCCAAGAAAAATGAACAATCCTTCGGCATTTTTTGTTTTGACAAGGAAATCGATGTTTGTCTAGCGAACGAATACTCGTATGCCTGGGTTTTAGATTCGGAATTCGTAAGTTTTAACAGAACTGTTGCAGATAAGCCTGTCAGTTGTGGATGGGTAATCCGGTAATATTCAGCAACCAGTGGTAGTACATTTGATTCTCAAAACCATTTATATTTTTGCTTTCAATCATGAAGTGCATTCATGGCAATTCACGCACTGCATGTCCCAAATTTCTCACTAACCTCCCAATCATGTTTGCCTCTGGTCTTGCAGAGGGATGTGAAATTGACCTGCCGAAGTCTGGGTTCTGTCAGTGGAATTCACACTCTACGATGAAAACCGCCTGATTCGCACTGTGACTGTCCCTGAATCGATGTTATTGGAGTTCTGGTTATCATTTTCCGTTCAGATCGCCTGTTTAATTTTCCGGAGCTATGGCGCACAGGAATGGTTGTTGTAGGCCAACATCAAGTATTTCTCCAATATATTTTGTTTCCTTTCTTCTTTGTAGGGCTTTGAATGGATATTGAATGTACGCAGGGGAGGGTCAATGTTTAATACGGATGTTGACAGTGATGATGTTGATGATGATGATGCTGATGATGATAATGATGCTGATGTCGATAACCATGATTATCATGCTGGTACATCTTCTGAACGCCTTCGTCTCAATACGTCTGCGAAATGAATCAATATGCCAATGGCTT
Organism: Opisthorchis viverrini; assembly: GCF_000715545.1. Taxonomy (NCBI): domain Eukaryota; kingdom Metazoa; phylum Platyhelminthes; class Trematoda; order Opisthorchiida; family Opisthorchiidae; genus Opisthorchis; species Opisthorchis viverrini. The sequence continues at coordinate 118,492 of NW_008752094.1, read as the reverse complement.
TCATGCTGTCATCTTCTATCCAGATTCCCTGACTTGGTCTCGGATGCGCAGGAATCTTGTGTGTATGCCGTAGGCTAGCCCTAGGTTATATTATCCTATTATTAATATTATCCTATTATCCTTTCTTTTCACACCACAAATAATTTATGATGCTTGTACGGCAGTGGGTCCTTAGTACTTTCCCCCGTTGTTGCTCTCGATGATGATGACGATGATGATGATGGTAGTGATCAGAACCACAGAGCGTTAAATCTTTAAGATGTGTTGAATGTGCATGTAGTGTACAGGGACAGTGGAGTGCTTACTAATTTACCTGCGTATGCGTCGTTGCATACCTCGGTTGTCTTAACT
>NW_008752094.1:93616-117318 GCF_000715545.1 Opisthorchis viverrini | reverse complement strand
CTGCTGAACCAATTTTATATGGGTGGTGAAAATTATAGTGTACCCGGTACAACCCCTGTGATGTTTTGGTGTCCCATTGCAGCAACCACCAACTTCATTGTAAATTTTAAATGGATCGAGGTTCTTTTGTAAAAAGTACCCTTCAACCCACAAAAAACACGTTTAATTCTTCTTGCGCATCAATCCTTGACCGTTCTCTTCAGTGGTCTTTTTCCAGATGATTTTATCCCAAAATACAGAATATATATGCACACACTTATTTGCTTTCGACGGGCTGCGACAGGCAATCCCAGATAAATGTCTCGTCTACGAGAGTGTTTGGCAAGTTCCGCCCAGTAAGGGGTTCAGGTCTTAATTATGTTTTCGCGAAAGTCAAGTACTGCGTCTACCTGATTCGCCGCAAGAGGCATGAAAACTATTATATTCTGTCAATGAAATGTCAGTGACCTTCTGAGTAATGTGTTAGTTCTGGACGTCTTGTAGCTTCATTTTTTCTGTGAGTCGCAGGATCCGTTCGTCGATAATTTACCCCACTGTTTCACACATCTTTGAAGTTGACCCATACTATCTGTTCCGATGTCTGAACCCCTGAACCTGCAGTCTACGTGACAACGTCAGCCAAGAAAAACGAACAATCCTACGGTATTTTTCGTTTTGACAAGGACATCGACTTTGCCTAGCGAACGAAAACTCATATGCCTGGGATTTGAATTCGCAATACGTAAGTTTTAACAGAACCGTTGCAGATAATCCTGTTATTTGTGGATGGATAGTCCGGTGATATTCATTAGCCAGTCGTAGTCCATTTGATTTTCAAAACCATTTTTTTGTTTTCCAGCATGAAGAGGATTTTTGGCATTTCAGCCATCAGGGCCGACAGATGACCACAAAATAATCAAACCATTGGTTGTATGTCCGAAATTTCTCACTATCCTCCCAATCAGGTTTGCCTCTGATCTTGCAGAGGGATATGAAAGAGACTAGCGAAATTCTGGGTGCTATCAATGTAATTCGCACTCTACAACGGAACCCACCTGATTTCCACCGTGACTGTGCTTGAGTCGATGTTACTGGTGTTCTGGTTATCATTTTCGGTTCAGGTAGCCTGATTATTTGTCCGGAGTTATAGGCGCATTAGAATGGTTGTGGTAGGCCAACAACAAGTCTTTATTCAATGTATTTTGATTCCTTTCGCCTTAGTAGGGCTTTGAAAGGATCGGTGTTTATTACGGATGTTGACAGTGATGACGTTGATGATGAGGATGATGATAACGATGCTGATGACGATATCCATGATTATGACGCTGGTACATCTTGTGAACACCTTCGTCCTCATACATCTGGCGAAATGAGTCCGTATGCCAATGGCGTTCATGCTGGCAGTCAAATCCAGATTGTCAGACTTGGTCTCGGATGTGTAGGTATATCGAGTGTATGCTGTAGGCTAGCCCTAGTTCATAGTATCCTATTATTTTTATCCTATTATGCTTTCTATTCACACCACACATAATTTATGATGCTTGTACGGCAGTGATTCCTCAGTATTTTCCCCAGTTGTTGCTATTGATGATGATGACAATGATGATGGTGGTGATCAGAACCACAGAGCATCAAATCCTCAATGTGTTGTAAGTGCGTGTATGGTGTCCAGGAACAGAAGAGTGCACGATAATTAACCTTCAGTATATGTTTTTGCATACCCCGGTTGTCTTAACTCTAGTCATATTTTCAATGTTTTGCCTACAGCGGATTGGTCTTAGAATTGCGTAAGCTGATCTGTTTGCACCCCATAGCTCTCGTTATTCATTATCTCCCACCCGCATGCAGGAAGATATAAAAAAGCGTTCATTGGAAGAACAATACCCGGAAGTGAAATCAAAGACGATGTTTAGTCACGTGATGAAACACGGTGAAACGGCGAGTCCTAAAACGCCACGGATAAATTCATTTGGGTCACTTGTGAAATATCCAACTGTTATGAATATGAGAGTATTTAAAAAGATGACAGTTGTATTTTGTTACCTGTGAAAGGTGGCGGTCAATTTTGAAAATACTTGATTAGGAACTTCAGGTTCCATAGGCCAAGTTCAGCAAGGTTAATAGTCCACGCATCTAGATATACAACCGTAGATTGCTTTCCTATAAGAATATGTAAGTTTGGTTAATTTTGGTAACCAAGATTTTAGCACGTATCTTTTTAATTGAAAGCTAAATAGTGAACGGATTGAAAACGCTTCCGAAAACATGTTGGTGCAATGATATGGGTAAAAACGTATGGGTAAAAATAAACAGAGAAGCTGGTCTGTACGGTCACTCATGAGGCGTAGATGATGAAGAACGTGTCAGACTTATCTCTCCTGACAAGACAACATACTGCTTTTCGCTTAGAGAGAGACACCACGAAACTTTAATAGTATGAAGTATTTGTATTTATGTATGCGAAACCAGTCTGTGATGAAAAGCCGAGAGGCAATGTTCAACTGTTCCATCCTAAGTGAAAAACATCAGTGGTGCGCATGATAAATGGAACGTGTAACCGTTCGGCCACTACCTTGTTTGATACTGAACAGATAGGTCTCGATTTATTTTTTATTTCAGGGAATGGGAAGTTTTCCTGTTGGAAACTTCCAAAGTCATAATGATCTACTAATGAACCGGAATGATGGAGTATGTGTTCAGTTCAATTTTCGATATTTTGAAATGTCTATTGAAATAGTCATTTCTTAAGTCAATAGATGTTTAGGGAACCAGGCGGCCACTTCACATTCCAATGGGGACTAATTAGTTGTCACTTTAGTTTCACAAGCACCTACCATCCCTGTTATTAACGACGAAGACTGCTAATCAAGAACTGACTCACTAACCTCAACTAAAATAAGTTTGATCAAAACATGATTTACTGAGACCAAGAAAGTTGATCCAAGAGGACTCAATATGAGGTTTGCTACAAATATCTAGACATATAGACAGATAGATGAGTAGATAGATATATAGATAGACTGATAGATTGATAAATACATGAATAGACTGATAGATAGAAAGATAGATAGATAGATAGATAGATAGATAGATAGATAGATAGATAGATAGATAGATAGATAGATAGATAGATAGATAGATAGATAGATAGATAGATAGATAGATAGATAGATAGATAGATAGATAGATAGATAGATAGATAGATAGATAGATAGATAGATAGATAGATAGATAGATAGATAGATAGATAGATAGATAGATAGATAGATAGATAGATAGATAGATAGATAGATAGATAGATAGATAGATAGATAGATAGATAGATAGATAGATAGATAGATAGATAGATAGATAGATAGATAGATAGATAGATAGATAGATAGATAGATAGATAGATAGATAGATAGATAGATAGATAGATAGATAGATAGATAGATAGGTTGATAGATATATACCTAATCCATTAAATGTTAATTAATGTTCAACTTACTCCAAACTGATATACAGAAGAGTGAATTTTTTGCAGCAGTGTGCGTTACCCTGGCAACCGAGTGATTTTATGTAGTTTCTTCTTGGTAGTGAGTAGTCTAGGAAGCGCATCCTTTCAATCAGCATTGACAGAGTTTCTGTTATCAATAAGTATTGCTCAATTTTTTTCTTCAATCTAGCCGAACGCTGTGGATGAAAAGCCCTCTTGCCACGCGCATTTGTTCGCAAAGTCTTGACTCTTGATGGAGGCCGCAAACGAGGAAGAAATCGCTTGGGACAGGCTGCACCGCTCAATTCAGGTTTGCATTTTCGTTTTTTCTTATCCAGTTGATCGCCACAAAATTATTGATTGCACGATAAATGATCGTTCTAAGTGTGAGTCTATTTGTGTGGTGGGGAATGGGTATCGAGGATACATGGGAGCAGGTAAATGTTATCAGTGCAATATTTTATCGTCCGTTTCTTGAATCCAACGTGATTCGTTTAGATGTGCGACAACACCTTTCTAGTCTATGTACTACCTCCCACAACTATACTTCTCGTTTTTTTCAGCTTGGCCACATCGTCAAGGAAACGTTTCGCGACATCGTCGTGGATGTGGCAACACAACATAGGCCAACGGTAAAGGGCTTGACCAAAAGTGATGAGCTCATGTGTCTCCAGGCAGTATTCGATCAATTTCGGTCGCACTGCTTCACAATTCAGAAGGCAAGTTGGCCTCCTTATGCGCGGAAACATGCGCGCGCAAAAATATTCACACAATACTAGCCAATGCATTCACCCGCGTCGTCAGGTAAGGCGAGCGGCAGTCTCAAAATTAATCTTAGTTAAACGTCCAGCAAATGAACTTTCGGGGAAAATGTGGCGCTCACACATTTTCCCCACGTTTGTTCTTTTCCTGAAATCGGACGTTCATGCCGCAACATGGTGTTCATTAGTTTAACATCTTGTAAGATATTTTCCGTCATAAACCTCATAAGGAGACTGATTTGAGGTGGAAAGTGATGTAGATAAATCGAAATTTTAGACAATCGGAAGTTTTACGGAGTAAGCATATAGATATATCGAGCTTGACAGCATCTGGATGAAGCTCCTCGACTTCAATTCAATTCAATTCAGTTCAGTTTAATTCAGTTAAGTTCAGTTGAGTTCAGTTGAGTTGAGTTGCGTTCAGTTCAGTTCAGTTCAGTTCAGTTCAGTTCATTTCAGTTCAGTTCAGTTCAGTTCATTTCACTTCCATACAGTTCCATCCAATCCAGTCCAGTCCAGTCCAGTCCAGTCCAGTCCAGTCCAGTCCAGTCCAGTCCCATACAGTTCCATCCAATCCAGTCCAGTCCAGTCCAGTCCAGTCCAGTTCAGTTCAGTTCATTTCAGTTCATTTCAGTTCATTTCGGTTCAATTTTAATTTCGTTTGCTTTGTTTAGTTCCCTCCAACCCATGATGAACTGATTTGTAAGCCGCATAACACAACCACCAGGGGACGTTGACAGATTGATGTTTGAAGTGACATACGATAGTCGTTAAGAGGTGTTTCCTTGTTTATGAATTGTCCCTGTGTTCGACACTGCAAAGGAATATACTGAAGCATGAGTTGACCAGAAAATCTGGCTGAAATCGTTAGGTTTGTTATTCAAAAACGCCACAGGCTAATACTTACTGTTAGTCAATCGTCCAGGAAATCAACTTTAGGGCCAAATCTGGTACTCACATCACTAACATCTTCGTTCTTTTCCTAAAATTGGACGATCAACATGATGTTCATCAGTTCCACGTGTTGCAAGCTATTTCTCCCATAACCCGTTACCACTAGAGCGACCGATCTAAAGTGGAAGGTGATGTGGATAAAGCGGACTTTTAAACAATGGAAAGGGTTATCGTACGAGCATATGGACATACCAAGACTGACATTAGCTGGATGAAGCTGCCTTAATACAATTCAGTTCAGTTCATTAGATTTCGGTTGAGTTGAGTTCAGTTCATTTCAGCCAAGTTGAGTTCATTTCAGTTCATTTCAGTTCAGTTCAACTGAGTTCGGTTTTTCAAACCTTCGAGCTGAATATAGTGAAGCATGATCGGGCCTGCAAATCTGGCTTGAACCGTTGAGTTTGTTATTCAAAAACGCACAAATTCGGAAACCATTTACCGAACAAATCGATGCCCAATCGACAGAAACTTAAACAACTGGTGCGGTAAAATTCTTGGAGGACAGGCTCACGTCGATACCCACGACTAATGAACTCGAGTGATTTTATTTGAAAACCTCTGTGTTACTTTGAGTGTTTATCTTGGTTTCAATGTTTCGGCAACCATTTTCAATTATCCTCTCGTTATTCCGGATAGACAGTTATATATATATATATCTATCTTTGTGATCAAGGAGACCAGCCCTTTTATTTACAAACCTATTCAATTTTACCCGCAACCACTATGCTTGAAAGGCGACGGATGCTAAGCTGCTGCGCAGTGCGACACACTAGGGTTCGATATTCTGGACTACCGATACTATGTTCTCCTACACTGTTTTCTCAGAGGAGAAATTCCGCTAGAATTTTTGGTATTTAGAATTGATCAAGGATAAATACGCAAATCACTTCATCAGTGTCACATCTGTCCGAAAAGCATACAATACCATTGTTGATTTCAAGAATCCACCAATATCCTTGGAACACAAAACAAATCTGTACAGATGAAGTCCAGTGGAAAGCACAGGCCTTCTGCTGCTTCGGCTTTTTCATAGGATTTGATCTCACGGCGGAGGGCGCTTAGCCGAAAAAAACACAGACACTTCCCTGTACGGATGACTAACTTATATAACTTCGGTGGATTATCAACAAACCATGTTGCCTGACTTATTTCAAAATTCCTAAAACAGTCTCGATCAGTTTATCTTTCTCCACATTCATGATCGACGTCTGTTGCAACCAGAATCCTATTTTATCATGGACGTTCATTACCATTTCAAATACCTCGCTATTGTCACAGCAAGAGCACCTACATAAACTGGACTACATATATGGTTGCCGAAAGGTTTTACACAGCTGACGACCAGTTCCGCCTGCTGGTGTACGTTAGGAGGTATTTTGTGTGAACACATCTTCCTGTTCGTTTGGAAGCACTCTGAGTCTTTAGTACAAAATGCACAAAATGTGGGATGATAAGTCTTTCAGTTACGTGGTGAATGATTCGCTTCTCCCATTAGACCGACTTCCTAGCTGAGATCGTGTTATCTATCTGTCTTGAGGGCCCCGACGCAGCCCTGCATACAACTCAGTTAATGGAGCTGCGCAAAGCCGGATACGAGGCCGAAACCCTCATCGACTGTGTCCACAACATCTGCTCCTAACGGACCCGCCGCTTGTTGCCTGATTTTGCCAAAATAAAATGAATTGCAGCTGTTCCGTATCGTGTTTCGCCATCGTCGCGAAACATGAGTTGTGCGTTTCTATCAAGCCAGCCGTTCACCGTCCGTTCGGTAAAACCCAAAAGCATTTAGGTAAAACCGTCGGGATTCTCATGCCTTGTGGACTCATCAAGACCCCTACACATATCTGGTGTAGCGGTGACAGCCAGGAGCATAGGACAGTCAAAATAAGTCCAGTCGGCCGACCCAGGTGGAACAACTTTGCGTTGTCTGTCGACTCAAACACACAATTCGACTTTCAAAGTTATTCGTGATAACTCTACCCGTGATAGAGACGCATCATCGGACTTGGGCAAACCGACTGAATATGTTCTTACACAGCTCTTTAAAATTTCACCATATATTTAGATGACGTCGTTGTGAAGGCCTTAGTTTGTTTAAAAGTCAGAACGGTGAGGAGTCCTTCGGAAATTTCTGTTTTAGGCGGTTGTTCTCTTAGCACAATTTCAGCCTGATGCTGTTGCATCAGATTCATCAACTGGTTGATCTTCATGCGCGTGGGACGTTAAGGGATCTACTCCAACCAAAAATTATTTAGTCCAGAATATTTGGCCAGGTACTTCAAGGAAGATATTTTGGATATAGAGGATGCGCAGTACCGCACAGAAATCAGCACATTGGACAGACCGATTACTGTGGATACCTGCTTAGGAACCGACCAGTAAAACGCCAGGCGACAAAACAGACCAGTGGATCACTCAGTTGATACAAAACAAAAAAGTGAAATTATTCCTGAAATGACCTGCCACCATAAGTTTACTGGAGATCATTCAACAACTAATTCTAGATCTCAAATTAATAGGTTTCATTTGATAGGTTTGCACTCTCAAGTTCAATTAAAGCAGGGTTGATAGAAAATCGCAGACGAATAAATCAAAGCGAAATAATGAATAAAGCGAACGCGTGTATGCTGTGTGGCAGTTGATTCACAGCATCCGACGATATCTACTTTGGTTATAACGCAGAAAATTATTCCGTACAGGACAGTCCTTCTTCGGTTGACCACAGACTGATACGAAATTTTTTTATGTAAAATGTGGTCTACGTTATACAAACCCTTCAGCTCCACTTCGTCTTTGGATAAATGTCAGAGTAAAATGAAAGGAATGTTACCACCACTGCTTTTCCCACTCCTGTATCTAGAGCCAGAAAGGGTACACAACAGACTTATTCGAAACACGCCAGTGCGTGGTAGTGTAAAAGTTACAGCTGCTCCGCGCTATTTAAATGGCACTTTCTGGCACTATTACAGGTAGGCTGATAGGCATTTACTGAACACCTATCTACATCGGTCGTGCTTTTGAGAGATGCCTGGAGGGTGCATCAGAAAAAGGACGGCTTTCCGTTAGCACCGGGAAAATTTCAAAGGAGGCTGAGATAATGAAACGATGGAGAACAAGTACCGGACAGTATGTGTGATGTACTACTCACAATGTTGCTGAACAACCAACGATAGCCCTGAGGACATCAAAAAACAAAAGGTTTGCAGGTGAGTCTCTTGGGAAAAAAATTAGTTTGCAAATAAATGCATTGTCGCTAAGTACCGGACAGCTTCCTAGTGGTTCAGGCGCGCTCGGTACGTTATCAGGTCACGTATGACGCTTTAACCCGCCAACGCACTTAAACCATCATGACATTCAGCGCGAAGAAGGAGGTCAGAAAGAGTGAATTGAAGGTTAGCAAACAACTGTCAAACTGACTCACTTGGAGATGTAAATTGACAGATTTTTGACCGAAACTGAACGTTGCGTTATTCATATCAACATCTAAATAGCCCCCTACGTCATTCGTTCTAGACAGCGGATGGTAAAGGGAAAATAGAACTCCGCTGACTAGAGTACTCTGATGAAAGAGTCTAACCCAGGTTTATGCAAAGACGCTATAGAGCCAGCCGCGAACTCTCACTCTGTGAAGAACATGATCGATATCAATTCATTGCTGTACTCATTATTCCTTTGTTTTGATATTCCAGGTGCTGTACACATATGTCAATTCGAAAACGTACGTGTTACTTGTTACGCTGTGCTGAACTCTGAATTTCCAGTTGGTCTGGTTATACCGATGTATGTGCGGAACATAGTTCTCACATTTTAGCGTCGGGATTCAAACAGTTCATAAAGCCAGCCGAAACACAACCCTTAAATGTTATTTCTGCAGCGCGCAACGCAGACTATCACTCGGAATAATTCGGCGTATGAAGCCATAAAAGTTCACGCCTCACTCCTATAGGGATAATCTGCTGGTTGTATCATGATTTTCGTTGTAAATCTAAAAACTTGTGGGGTGATTCAACCGAGGTTCGTGATTCGATTCTGTCGTTTTCGTAGCACGAATAGTCGGGGCAAAACACGACCCTCAAGAGAAATGAATCAACTCATCACTGAAGAGAATTCTGAAACGTAGCTTAGTTTACAATCCATTTGAAATTGACCAGTATATACCGGCATATATACGCACTACAGAAGAGCCCAAAGATGTACTGTATCGTTTAGCAGGTTCAAGTATGTACTAAATAATGGATCTAAAAAATGCTATCTCCAAACACCACTGAAGGAATCCTCTAGTAATATTACCGTGATCAACACACGTTTTGGGTTATTCCGATACGATTTCCTTCTCTTTGGTCTGAATGTTTCATTAGCTGTATTTCAACAAGTTATGAATACTATTACAGACGACTTTGGGGGTGCTGAGATATACCAGTTTGGCGTCAATACCATAGGTGTCGTTTTCGTAGCACGACGAGTCCAGGCAAAACATGATGTGTTAAGTTTCCTGCGACGTGCTCATGCTTGTGTCTCCTATTGTGGGAAGATGAAGACATCATTTACAATATTTGACTTGCAGCCTAGGGAAACGAAATGCCAATTCACTTTAGTTTGTCCAGGAATTTTCGATTGTGTCGCATATCATACTCCTGCATACGGTGTTCTAATTATCCTCTATATCGGCAAAGATTAAGTGATATATCATTGGAATACAGATAACATGACGATTAATATGCGCACCAAGATAAATGAACCAAGTCATCATTGAAGTGAACTCTGAAACTTAATTTAGTTTACAATCCAGTTGAAATTGACCACTATATACGGAAGATTTCTTTGGGTTCTTTTGAGTGCCCCGTCAAGACGTAGTTAATGTGCGAACGAGATGACTTTATGTATCACAACAGTCCAAATCCTGAAGTTATCCTTAGGATGGTCGGAACCTACCGAGACCCTAAAACTCCACCAAAATTTGAAAAGGAAAGCCGGCAAGCATCCAGGTAAGTCAGTCATCGAATCAATTCGGCAAAAGCCGACGAGCGTTCATGAACGCCACAAAGCACGACCAAATCTGATCAGCGTTCAGGCATCTCACAGAAGCACCATCGTTGTTGATGGGTGTTCACTAAATGCATATCAGATGTCCTATAATAGTGCCACAAATTGCCTTTAAATAATGCGGAGCCGCTGTAACTATTTCGCTAGCACGCACTGACGTGTGGGGAATAAGTTTGTTGTGTACCCCTTCTGGCACTAGATACAGGAGTGGGAAAAGCAGTAGCAGTACCATTCCCTTTATTTTACTCTGACATTTATCCAAAGACGAGGTGGAGCAGAAGAGTTTGTATACTGTAGTCCACATTTCACATACAATATTCCGTAGCAGTCTGTGGTCAACTGCAGAAGGACTGTCCAGTACGGAATGATTTTTTACGTTAGACTCAAGATACGTATCCGTGCTAAGTGCGTATCAACTGTCGCACCGCATTTACTTGATTGCGTTGATTCGTCTTTGATTTAATCGTCTGCGATTTTCTATCAACCTAGCTTTAATTGAACTTCAGATTGTACGCCTAACAAATGAAACCTAGAAATGTGAGACCTGCAGTTTGTTGCTGAATGATTTTCAGTAAACTTATGGGTAGCAGCTCATTTCAGGAATAGTCGTATAAGTTTTCTACGTATCAACCGAGTGACCAACTGGCCTGTTATGTCGCTTGGCTTTTTATTGGTCAGTTCCTAAGCAGGTATTCTTCCTCCCCTGGTAATCGGTCCGTTCATTGTGCTGATTTCTGTTCGGTACTGCGCATTTGGTATATCCAAAATGTCATCATTGGAGTACCAGAATAATGATTCTGAACTGGATACATCTTCCTTGGAGTCGATCCGTTCACGTCCCACGCCCATGAAGATCGACCAGTTGATGGAATCTGGTACAACAGCATCAGGCTGCAAATGTGGTGAGATAACATCCGCCTAAACAGAAATTTCCAAATGACTTCTCAGAAATCTGAGGTTTGCGCAACGACCGCATCTAACTATATGATGAAGTTTTTAAAAGCTGTGTGAGAACATATTCAAAGTTGATGGGGCTAATTTTGATTTTGCGATTCTATCACGGTTGTTGTGATCCCGAGAAACATTGAAATTTGAGCAGTGCGTTTGAGTCGACAGGCGACACGAAAATTTTCTAACTTTAATGACCGACTGGCCTATATTTGTTGATCCCGGTTCACTTAACCTGCACTGGTACGTGAGATATATAGTGATATAGGTACATAGTGCATACGAACACCGTCGCTTTCAACGAAATGCTTTTGGGTTTTACCGAACGGACGTTGAACGGCTGGCTTGATAGAAACGCACAACTCATGTTTCGCGACGATGGCGAAACACGATACGGAACAGCTGCAATTCATTTTATTTTGGCAAAATCAGGCAACAAGCCGCGGGTCCGTTAGGAGCAGATGTTGTGGACACAGTCGATGAGGGTTTCGGCCTCGTATCCGGCTTTGCGCAGCTCCATTAACTGAGTTGTATGCAGGGCTGCGTCGGGGCCCTCAAGACAGATAGATAACACGATCTCAGCTAGGAATTCGGTCTAATGGGAGAAACGAATCATTCACCACGTAAATGAAAGACTTATGATCCCACATTTTGTGCATTTTGTACTAAAGACTCAGAGTGCTTCCAAACGAACAGGAAGATGTGTTCACACAAAATACCTCCTAACGTACACCAGCAGGCGGAACTGGTCGTCAGCTGTGTAAAACCTTTCGGCAACCATATATGTAGTCCAGTTAATGTAGCTGTTCTTGCTGTGACAATAGCGAGGTATTTGAAATGGTAATGAACGTCCATGATAAAATAGGATTCTGGTTGCAACAGACGTCGATCATGAATGTGGAGAAAGATAAACTGATCGAGACTGTTTTAGGAATTTTGAAATAAGTCAGGCAACATGGTTTGTTGATAATCCACCGAAGTTATATAAGTTAGTCATCCGTACAGGGAAGTGTCTGTGTTGTTTTCGGTTAACCATGCTCCGCCGTTTGCAGAATTCCTCCTCCATGGAAACAGTGTAGAAGACAGCAGTATCAGTAGTCCAATCTGTCGAAACCTAGTGAGCCGGTCGGCGCAATAGCTGGGCATCCGTGGCCTTTCAACCAGAATATTTGCAGGTGGAATCGAACGAGTTTTGCACATAAAGGTCTGGTCTCCTTGATCGAAAACCGGGATGCATACCATCCAATACAAAATAACCAGAGTTTAAGTCAAAAGAGATTTGAAAGTGGTTGTTGAAACACTGAAACTTCGATACACACTCAAAGTAAGACCAAAGTTTTCATGTCAACGTATCCGAGTTCATTAGTCATGGGTATCATCTTGGGCTTGTCTTTCTGCAGGTTAACCGCACCATTTGTTCCAGCTTTCTGTTGGTTTCAGATCAATCTGTATGGTAAATTTTCCTAGATATTGTGCGTTTTTGGAAAGCAAAGCAACCGATTCCAGCCAGACGTGCTGGTCAAAACATGCTTCAGTTTATTCCTTAGCAACGTTGGGCACCGTGCCTCTTCACAGGCAATGAAACCCATATTCACGACTGCCCTGTATCTCTTCCATTATCAATCTATAATGTTTCGTGGTAGTGTTGTGCTGGTTATAACTCACTTCTCAATGGGTTCAAACTGAACTAAACTAAGACAAACAAGAGTAAATTTTACTGAACTGACAAACTAGAGTAAATTTTACTGAACTGAATTTAACTTAACTGACCTGAACTGAAAAGAACTGAACTCAAGTGAACTGAAGAGAACTGAACTGACTTGACCTGACCTGATCTGACCAGACCTGTCCTGCCCTGAATTGAACTGAACTGATCTGAACTGAACTGAACTCAACTGAAATGAAATAAAAACAAATGAACTGTGTGAACTGAAGTGATCTGATTTGAACTGCGAGCACCATATTTGCCCCAAAATTTCTTTCCTGGACTTTTAAATGTGGGTAACTTTGAGAATGAATCTGGCATTTCGTGACGATTTAGGTGAGTGCGTTGGCTAGTACTGTTTGCATATATTTGCGTTTTCTAATTTCCTTGGATCACGGGGGCAACTTGCCTGCTGACTTGTGTAGCGGTGCGCTCGGAATTGATCCAATCCTGACTTGAAACACATGAGCTCATCCCTATTGGGCAGGCCCTTTACCGTTGGCCTATGGTGCGTTTTCACCTCCATGACTATGTCACGGAAAGTTTCTCTGACGATGTGGCCAGGCTGAAAGAAGCGAGAGGAATAACTGCGGGAGTTTGTATTTAGACAATAAAGGATTTGCCGCTCATCTAAACGAATCACGTTGGGCTTTTGCGTGGCTTAAAAAACGGCTGATAAAAACATTGGACTGGTGACATTTAACTGCTCCCATGCATTCTCAATATGTATTCCCCACCACACAAATGGACTGTTTCATATAATCATCTTTTATCGCGCTTTCAGTTCCTATACTGAAATCAAGTTTATAAGAAAAGGAAATTACAAACATGAAGTGCACGTTGCAGCTTTCCCCAAGCAGTTTCATGGTCTTCCTCGGATGCGGCCTCAATCAAGCGTCGAGACTTTGAAAACAAATGCGGCTGGCAAGAGGGCTTTCTATCTGCAGCATTCGGCTGGAACCAAAATAGCAATTCAACAACAATTTTTGTTAACATGTCAATACTGACGGAAATAGTTGACTTCCTAGACTACTCACTATTAAGAAGAAACTAGATAAAATCACTCGGTTACCAGGGTGAAGCAAATTGCAGACGAAATTTATTCTCCTGTAAATACGTTTGAAGGACGTAGACCATCACCAAACTGTTGACCGATTTCGCCGAATATCTGAATCGGGGCCCTAATTGTCATTTGTAGTTTTGTGCCGTGAACACATCCAATCAAACTCGTTGATTAAACAGCGATTCCGTTGCAGATGATAGCAGGTGATAATTTCTATCTGTCTATCTCCAGATCTATCTAGTCTGTCTATATCTATCTATCTATCTATCTATCTATCTATCTATCTATCTATCTATCTATCTATCTATCTATCTATCTATCTATCTATCTATCTATCTATCTATCTATCTATCTATCTATCTATCTATCTATCTATCTATCTATCTATCTATCTATCTATCTATCTATCTATCTATCTATCTATCTATCTATCTATCTATCTATCTATCTATCTATCTATCTATCTATCCATCTATTTATCCATTTATATATCTGTGTAATATACATCTCAATCAGCGTCGACATTGACTCTGATTATGGTAAGCGTTGCTTTCTCTGAAGTGAGTGTATAAAATCGATTTGTAATCAACCAAACTTATTGCACTCTCATTGCTAGGTGTACTACTCACTTGATTCCTTGTATAGATATTTGCGTAGGAAATAAGTGTTCCAATAGGCTGTTCAAAATATCGAATATTGCACTGAACACATACTGCTAGAGCTCCATCGTTTCGGTGCATCGGTAGATCATACTGACCCTGGAGTTTTCCAACTGGGAGACTGCCCATCGCCTGAATTATATAATAAACAGACACCTTTCAGTTCAGTGTCAACCAAGATAGCGTCTTGTTCCATACAATGGAGAAGCGGCTCACCATGCCGCCGTAATTTTACACCTTGAAACTCACGTGTTAGTGCTGAAAAATCCGGTTGCTCAATGAACATCAGTTCCGAAACCGTCTCACAAACATCAGTGTATAGCACTATTATTTTCACCGAAGTTTGCTTGTTCAGGTCCAACTCTCTTAACGTTTAATCACGGTAAACCACATCACGTGGCCGAATATTAATCAGCTCCTCGAGAGTCAACCTTTCAGAAAGAAGTTTCAGTCATCGTGTAAATCTATTCTTCGTGTAAGTTACTTGTAAACGATTCATTAAAATTCGACATCCTTTTGTACCGCCGCACGGGAAAGCATGAATCATGAGGCACCCAATGCTTGCATTCGGTTCACTTATCGAGATCAACTGTAAAAAAAAATGAAACTACAAACCTGAAGTGCACGTTGCAGCTTTCACCGAGCGGTTTCGTGTTTTTCTCCAGTTGTGGCCTCCATCAAGCGTCAACATTTTGAAAATATATGCGCCTGGTAAGAGTGCTTTCTGTCTACAGAATTCGGCTGGAACTAAGGAAACAATTATGCAACGCTTATTGCTCACAGGAGCTCCGTCAACGCTGATAGAAGGTACTGACTTCCTACACTACTCAATATTAAGAGAAACTACATAAAATCATTCGGTTGCTAGTGTAACACAATGTACTGACGAGATTCATTTTCCTGTAAAGCAGTACGCAGAACATCACTAAACGTTTCATGGATTTCGCTGAATATCTGGAAGAGGCCTTAACTCTCATGTGTAGTTTTGTGCTGCCAACAAACCTTGAGTATAGCCGGTGATAATTTCTACGCCCTTTTCATGGTCAGTGATAAACGCCATATTCCGTCGGAGGATGTATCATGAAGTCGACAACAAATTGCAATCGGTGAAATGCTTGGGATTTGGATTGCCACCTATCTATCTATTTATCTATCTGTCAGTGTATGGGATGTCAGGTGTTTCGGCCACTGATGTGACAACTGCTTAGACGTCCTTTGGAATGTGTAGTGGTCACTTGGTTCCTTACACATCTAATGGGGTAAGTAATAACTGTTCCAATACACATTTCAAAACCTCGAATAAAACGATCAACATATACTTGTATCGCACCATGTTTGCGAAACATCAGTAGATCACAATGACCTTGGAACATTCCAACTAGGAGACATTCCATCGCTTGAAATAAACAATAAACGGACACCTGTGAGTTCATTATCAACCAAGATATCGTCTTTCTTCATACAATGATGAAGCGGCCCACCAAGCGACCGTAATTTTACACCTTATCACTGATGTGTTAGTGGTGGAAAATCCCGTTCATCAGTCGACATCAGTTCCCAAACCGTCTCACAAACATCAGAGTATAGCACTGATGTCCACCGAATCACTGGTATAATCACCTAAGTTTGCTCGCTCAGGTCCAAGGGACTCATTGTTCAATCACGGAAAACCACATCACGTGGCCACATATTGTCCGGCTCGTCGAGTGTCAACTTTTCAGATGGAAGTTTCAGTCATCGTGTGGATCTGTTCTTCCTCTAGGTTACTTGTGAACGATTCATAAAAACCCGACTACCTTTCGTACCGAAGCACACAAACGTGTGAATCATATGGTTCCCAAAGCCATTGCTTGGCTACCCGGAAAGTGATCCCGGCTACGGTTGTATATCTAGATGCGTGGATCATCAACCTTGCTGAATTTGGTCTATGGAACCTGAAGTTCCTAATCATGTATTTGCAACATTGACCGTCACCTATCACACGTAACCAAATACATCTCTTGTATCGATAAATACACTCACTTTCATAACATTTTGACATTTCACAAGTGACCCTTGGCATTTTGTGACTCAACATTTCACCGTATTTCATCACATGACTAAACACTGTAATCTTATTCACCTCCCCGTCTTGTTCGTTCATTGTACGCTGTTTTATGCCGTTCTGCGTGCAGGGTGTGAGATGAGGACATAGGGGTTCTACGTGTAGCGGACAGATCAGCTTAAGCAATTCGAAGACGAATCCGCTTTAGACAAAATACTCAAACTATCACTGGAGTTAGGACAAGCGAGTCATGCAACGACACATACTGCTGGTAAATTGGTGGGCACTACGCTGTTTCTGGGCGCCATAAATGCACATACAACGTATCTTAAGTATTTGATGCTCTATGTTTCTGATCACCACCACCATTATCACCATCACTCTCATCATTCTCGGGAGCAACAACAGAGGAAAATACTGATGATCGACTGCCGTACAAGCATTCAAAATTATTCGTAGTGGAAAGGATAGGATAATGGAACATGAATGAAAAGCTAGGGCTAGCGTACAGCATACACCCGAGATACCCACACATTCGAGACCAAGTCAGACTATCTGGATAGAAACCGGCAGCACGAAGTCCATTGACATTCTGATTCATTTCGAAAGATGTATTTAGACAAAGCCGTGCAAGTGGTCCACCACCATCATCAACATCATCAACACATCATCATCATCATCGTTATCAACATCATAAACGTCCTCGCTCACAACATCTGTATTCAACATTGGCGCTTTCCTGCGTGTATTTATAATCCATTCAAATCCTTAATAAGACAAAAGGAATCAAAATATATTAAAGAGAAACGTGTTGTTGGCCTAACACAACCATTTTCATGCGCCTATAGCTCCGGAAATTACTCAGGCGATCGGAACCGAAAATGTTAAGAAGAACTCCAATAACATCGCTCTAAGAAGATTCACGATTAGAATGAGGCGAACACCATTGTAGAGTGCGAATTACACTGTTAGCACCCAGAATTTTGCTAGTCTCATGGGAGGATATTGAGACATTTCGGACGTACAACCAAAAATTTGATTATTTTGGGGCCACCGGACGATTTAGAAAATCAAATGGACTGTCTGCTTGATACCACCGGATTACCAGTCCATAACTGGGAGACTTGTCTACAACAGTTTTTTTAAAACTTACGTATTCGAAATCTAAAACCCAGTCATTCGAGTATTCGTCCGCTAGACAAACTTCGATTTCCTTGTCAAAACAAAGGGTAGCCCAGGATTTTTCATCTTCGTTGGTTGATGTTTTCACGTAGACTGCAGGTTTGGGGTTTCAGACAAAAAAGAGGATTGGTCAATATCAAAGATATGTAAAATAGTGAGGTAAATTACCGAGGAACGGATCCTGTGATGCACAGAAATAATGAAGCTGCAGGACATTTAGAACCAACACACTACTCAGAAGGTCGCTAATATTCCATTGACAAAACACAACTGTTTTCATGCCTCTTGCGGCGAATCAGGAAGACGCAGTACTTGACTTTCCCGAAAAATTAGTCAAGACTTGAAAGGAGACTGGGCGGGACTTGCCAAACGAGAGATTTATCTGGGTTTAGTTGGATCAGCCCGTCAACATTAAATAAGTGTGTGTATAATCTGTTTTATTAAGGTGAAACCCCCTGATAAAAACCACTGAATAGAACGGAAAATATTTTGACAACTCGCAAGCATTATACCCATTTTCCGTGGTTTGAAGTGTTCCCTTTATAAAAGACCAACGATCCATTTATGATTTACAAAGAATTTACCCACTTGGCAATAATGGTTGCTGCAAAGGAAGACCAAAATATCACAGGGCTTGTACCGGTTTCACAATGATATCATCCACCTATTTGAAACTGGCTTAGCATCGAAAGCGAAACTGATCGAGGAAGGCTAGATTTTGTGCTGTCATCGGCTAAACGCTTCTTGCGTAAATTCAGGGGCGACTTCCATACAAAAATCGCGATGTGAGCAAGCACAACCAAGCAAAACAGAACTTCTGTTTTACTAGTCAACGCTGCTTTTAAACCATATATGATTGACATTATGAATGGTATTATACAGGATCCATGCAAGAATCAGCCAGAAATATAAGCTACTTACTTCCCATATTTGAAGAAAAAACATCTTTAAATATAGAGCCAAATTAGCAAGCCTCCATGTACAGCACCAATTTGTTGAACATTTTTTGAGTGCACGTAGGCAAGGGTATCGTTCAACTTCATGGCATACAGCTGTCGCAAGACAAGAAGAAAGATTCTCGTGAAATCGAGATGAGTCACGGATGAGTCACTCGATGAGAAAATCACCAGCGAAATGGAACCCTTGATTTAATAAGGGTGGCGTTATGTCCTGACTTGGTGCGGATAAATCAGGCTGTGGTTTGTTTGCTCGTGGCAGAACGGTAACCTGTTGCATCTATCAAGCGCACCACTGATGATTCCCAATAAGGATGGAGCAGTTATACATTGTTTCTCGGCTTTTCATCACAGAGTGGTTTCACATACATAGAGAAATACTAAGACTTAATTCTACTAAAGATTCGTGGTGTCCCTCTAGAGGCGGAAAGCAGCATGTTGTCTTTTCAGGGAGAATTTGGTTGACGTTTTCGCCGCATCTACGCCTCATGAGTGACCGTATGCGACCAGCTTCTTCTACGTTTTACTCAGCATTCTGAATGAATCAATCGTGAAATCAGGTAACTACAGTGACCGTAAAATTTATAACACAAAAATCTATGTGACGGTGTCATTTAAAGCACCTTGATGACACCTATCAATCTTGAATTCTTGTAAATGTCACCCTTGAGAGTGACATCGATTTCATAGCCCAACATGTTTACGTAGGATTTTTCATTCCGTTCACTATTTAGTCTCCGATTAAAAATCATCTTGGTAGAAAAAGCGGTTACAAAAATTAACTACACTTACATATTATTGTTGGAAAGCAATATGAGAAGTCCCGCCATGGCCAGACTAGAAGATGAACATGTTGTCGTTAGGACTGCTGTTATTGGGCGGAAAGTGTAAGGTGGTCTTGAAGAGGAGATTATTGGATTGGCTTCCCACACAAACGAAGGCACAACAAACAACAACAAACCCGCGGAAATGGAAGCACGGCGAACACGTAATATTGTTTCGCACAGGCGGCTGGATATTCTTGAAGAGGAGATTATTGGCTGGCCCTCCCACACAAAGGAAGGCACAACAAACAACAACAAACCCGCGGAAATGGAAGCACGGCGAACACGTAATATTGTTTCGTACAGGCGGCTGGATATAATCAGTAGTTAAATTAACTTCGACTTTTCAACTATTTGCATGGCCACGTAAATACGGAGATGAAAATCCGATTATCTGGACGACTGTTGGTTAAATTTCTATGGTTTCAATGCACAAAGATAGTTGGAAGCAGTTTTCCACATGAGCCCTTGGCGCGGTCAACTCAACTCTTTCGAAAACACGATTTTGTTAGCATGATTGAATCTGTCTAATGAAATACCCTCACTATATATACATTACTGAGGAAAAATATTATAACAAAAGTGAAGGGATTCTAAATTTTTAACACGGATATCCAAGAAGCCATAGGATTTTATCCAAACCTGATTTGGAAATGTTCCGTTTGTTGGTCGTTGACCAGGATGATGTTTGTCCGTTCTCTGTACGTAGTGATCAGCTTGCGAGTGTTTCATCACCAACCGAAGTGAAATCATGAGTGAGTGGCTGGGTTGGAACTTACTCTATACCTCTCTGGTATTATACGGCTGTGACTGCCTGAAGGGGGCATAAACTTCTCGGTCTTCAAATGGGTAATATGGAGCTGTGCTGCATTGCGGCTGGCATCCCTTGAATTCGGTTGCTGCTCTACATAATTTCTGTCTGAATACATTTTGTTCATGGTCTGATTGACCGGTTCCCGTTTTCTAATGTGTTATATCCATATTCGATCGGCTCTCACTCCATCGTATGGTTTCAGTATTTTGATTGTTTGTTTCTGGCTTACTGTTTTGTTGTAGCGCATGCTCTCCTAGTTAATAAAACTCCATTATTGTGCAGAGGAGTTTATCACATGTGATCACCTATTCTGTAGACAATCTCACTTTCGTTCTTTATCCCAACTAAAAGCAGGTGGAATCGGAAAAACTGATTATGTTCAACTTAGTATTGGAGAAGCTTTTATCCAATTTCTGCTCATTTTCTTTTTAGAACGAAACTGGTTAGATCAGAAAAGCAAACTAGATAGTGCGAAAATTGACGGAAAAAGATAACGTCGAGCTCACCTAAGATAAATGTTTGTACAACGTTAGCCTAATTTTAAAATACAAACGATTAGACTTACAATGTGTCAAGTAAAAAGAAAATGTCTCTTTTAAATATGCCCGTAGAAATTTTCTGTCTGAAAATGAAGTTTCGCAGAAAACTAGCTTGCTACAACAGGATATATTATTCGTGACAGGCAGCGGAAACTTCGTGCTCTAGGCGACAGCAAATAAAGTGCTACAGATCCATTACCTCTTGGCGGGTGAGTTCAGGAATGAGCGTTTGTCAAACTCAGTTTTTGGAAGGAGGAATGCGCGAATTCCACACTCCAGGCTATCGTGAGGACTGGTAAAACAGAATAAAGTCCATATTAACAGCTACCGGACCACCGCCATGGAATGGCGACCAAACAGACCACGAGGCACTAAATTCCTGGAAGCAAAGCTGAATGACAGCAGACCACCATCTAACAAGATGCTCCTGAAGAAAGTCAATCAGTATTCACAAATACTCTTGAATCAAGAGGGATCCTGTCAAACTGCGAACGAAAATGATGGGTTCACGCGAGCTGGGAATAAGTACGGAAACACCCATCGCAGGTTCCTGTACGAAACACCGGTTCATCAGACAACACGCACAAAGAGCGGGTTATTATGGATTCCGTCGCAATTGCAATTCCAAACGGTGTATAATTGACCGGATTGGGGAATTATGGTTTGCGAATGAATAACCATTTGCGTCGTTCAACTGGCTTGTCTCTGTATACCGATGCTTCCCGTCTCGTCATGTATGGGTCAGAACTGTGTGGAACGAGTTTCAAAAGACCAACTGTGACGTTATTAACTCGCATAGGTGATATTCTTAATGCTTAATGCTTATTAATAATGCTGAGCGCATTATGGGTGCATCGTGATGCAGACTTTAGACACCGCCATAAACAGATAGGGCCGCCAGTTCACTTTGATTTCGATCATTCAAACAACAGTTTTTATCTGCTTGTTCAACATTGTGAGATAAAACAACTGCTGAATCTGAAAAGACAAAGATCGACCCACCCTAACTTGTACAAGTCCGAGGAAATATTTGACCATTCACATCTGCGCATATCGGAATTTGTTTGAAACTACTGTACAGTGGCATTTAATTCCGGGTTTCCCATGGGGTGAAGCCAATTCTTTGACTGACTTATGGGAGGCTTACTCGAAGTGATTATGAATAATATGATTAACGGTCATACTAAACACGCGTTTCACTAATCCGAAACTGCTGTCTTGTCACACTAGAAATCTGGCTGTGATCAGCAAGTGCATGAACAATATCCACTTCGGCACCAACTCACAATGCAGCACCTTCTTCTTGTTGGCTTCAATTTTCCTATCGCCTTTTAATACTTTCTAGAAGTTATCCCGTGTGACATCCTAAAACGGATGAACTTGCGTGACGAATTATTCCAGTGACAATGGTGTTCCGTACACTCACTCTTTTCCATGCAAACATCCAATTTCACCCTAAGAAATAATTGAAATATAAGATCCGTCCTCCATCTTCACTCATATATTATTCGCTAAGTAGCTGTGTGCTGCAAAAATAATAATTCGATTTTTTGTCTGTTTGTCAAGCATGACATTTGGATTTGATCCTCAAGCCTAGGATTGGTAGTTCAATTGAACATGGATTACTCGGAAGCACGATCAAGTGGCCCTCGTCTACCTCAGTAGCTAAGGAATGCAATATGTGTGAGAACTAGCCGATATCTCGAAGTGAGTATCACTGATCAGCACTCAACTGGACCACAGTTGAAAATCTGTTAACTATGGTATTCTTTAGCTGAATGTGCTGTCCTGGACAGGCTCCTTGATTTGGTTGGTGGATCACTCGGGATATCACAGGGTATTTCCCCGAAGAAACTTTTCGGGCACTGTTGATCTTCGTGCACATTTCGTGGTTCTTTGCGCAAGAACGCTAGCCTGTTTGCTAGACCAAAGGCAGAAGGTTGAACTCGGTCATAGGCTTAGGCTCATAGGCATAGTTATTTATGACATATGACAAGTGTTCGTCCAAGTGATTTGACCATTCCTGTAACATATAAAACTGATTAATCTAATATGCCGCTTGATCTGTTGTGTTGTGATCCATTGTTTCATTTCACTTGCACCTTGTGTGACGCGGAGAACTAATGTACGAACTGACTTGACTGCTGCACACCGGAATACGAACTTACTATTCCACGGTTGTCAATTACCACACCGTTGTATACATCTCCCTGCTGGTATTCATGGAACACTTTCCGTTTAAACGGATTTCTGGAATAAAAGAATGAAATGCGGTAGCGAGTCCTCTGGGAGAAATTCATATGTAGGTCGAATGGAAGGAAATAAAGTCTCATAAATCCTGTTTGAATCGGGTTCGCAGGCTTGTTTTAAAACAATTTATCACGATGATCATTGAAATTCTGTCACACATTCGATTGAGCGTTAAGTAATATTTTTTACGAAGAAATAATTAAGCAATCCTGCAACAATCTTCGTAGAGTGAACAACAACGAAAACTACAAATTTTTTACGCAAAAACGTAATTTTTTAGATAAATTTACATACAAACACGACCACCAGTAAATTTTCCGAGCATATCCATATGCAATGCCGTTGAATGTAATTCAATTGTGCAATATACGAGATAAATCTAGTGGCTAATATATGAATTTACCGACCGCAAGTTCCGTAGTTCCACTCTAACTTTGCCTCCCGACCTGTTTGGAGGCTTGCAAAACCTGGCAGTATCCTAGGCCTCATACAACCTCCGTTTG